>NW_027649941.1:292500-315000 GCF_965287045.1 Carcharhinus amblyrhynchos | reverse complement strand
GGTGGGCGATTGGGAGTGAGGCTGTGGGGGGGAGATCAAGCTGTTGGCGGGCTTGTGGGTGCCTTGGACGGGCAGCAGCGGGGCGAAGGCGTGCAGGCAGCGGGGAGAAGACGAACCAGTGGGAGTGGATGCCTGGAGAAGCAGGGGGAGAAGGTGAACCATTGGGAGTCAGTCTCTGGCGGTAGTGGGGGGGGAGATCAAGCTGTTGGCGGGCTTGTGCGCGCCTTGCACGGGCAGCAGCGGGGAGAAGGCGTGCAGGCAGCGGGGAGAAGACGAACCAGTCGGAGTGGATGACTGGACAAGCAGGGGGAGAAGGTGGACCATTGGGAGTCATTCTCTGGCGGTAGCGGGGGGGAGATCAAGCTGTTGGCGGGCTTGTGGGTGCCTTGCACGGGCAGCAGCGGGGAGATGATGAGCCAGTGGGAGTGAGTGCCTGCAGAAGCAGGGGGGAGAAGGTGGACCATTGGGAGTCAGTCTCTGGTGGTAGTGGGGGGGAGATCAAGCTGTTGGCGGGCTTGTGGGTGCCTTGCACGGCCAGCAGCGGGGAGATGATGAGCCAGTGGGAGTGAGTGCCTGCAGAAGCAGGGGGGAGAAGGTGGACCATTGGGAGTCAGTCTCTGGTGGTAGTGGGGGGGGAGATCAAGCTGTTGGCGGGCTTGTGGGTGCCTTGAACGGGCAGCAGCGGGGAGATGATGAGCCAGTGGGAGTGAGTGCCTGGAGAAGCAGGGGGAGAAGGTGGACCATTGGGAGTCAGTCTCTGGCGGTAGTGGGGGGGAGATCAAGCTGTTGGCGGGCTTGTGGGTGCCTTCAACGGCCAGCAGCGGGGAGATGATGAGCCAGTGGGAGTGAGTGCCTGGAGAAGCAGGGGGGAGAAGGTGGACCATTGGGAGTCAGTCTCTGGTGGTAGCGGGGGGGAGATCAAGCTGTTGGCGGGCTTGTGCGCGCCTTGCACGGGCAGTAACGGGGAGATGATGAGCCAGTGGGAGTGAGTGCCTGGAGAAGCAAGGGGGGGCGGGGGGCGACATTCACCAGTTAGACTGGAGAAGCAGGGGGGAAACCAGGTGCTCCTGTTGCCTGGAGCAGGAGGGAAAACATTAACCAGTCGGTCTTGGTGCCTGGAGCAGGAGGGAAACCATTAACCAGTCGGACATAGTCCCTGCAGAAGCTGGGGGGAACACGTTAACCAGTAGGACTTAGTCTGTGGAGAAGCCGGGGCAAAACATGAACCAACCGTGGGGAAAACATTAACCAGTCGGGCAAAACATTAACCAGTCGGGCAAAACATTAACCAACCGGGGAAAACATGAACCAACCGGGGGAAAACATGAACCAGTGGGACTTGGCCACTGGCTGGATGGGCAAATCATTCAGCGACCGTGGGGGAAGCTTGAACCAATCACGGGGAAAACATTAACCGGTGGGAATTGGTCCCTGGAAAAGCAGGGGCAAAACACTAACCAGTCGGGCTGACTGCCTGGAGCAGAAGGGAAAGCACTTACCAGTTGGACATGGTGCCTGCAGAAGCTTGGGGAAAGGACGGACCAGTCGGACTTAGTCTCTGGAGAAACAGGGGCAAAGCATTAACCAACCGAGGGCAAAACATTAACCAGTCGAGGAAAACATGAACCACTGCGGCAAAACATTAACCAGTCGGGCAAAACATTAACCACTCGGGCAAAACATTAACCAGTCGGGCAAAACATTAACCACTCGGGCAAAACATTAACCAGTCGGGCAAAACATTGACCAACTGGGCAAAACATTAATCAGTCGGGGAAAACATTAACCAACTGGGCAAAACATTAACCACTCGGGCCCAACATGAACCCGGGGGACTTGGGCTCTGCCTGGATGGGCCACACATGATGCAACGGTGGGGAAAGCATGAACCGACCGTGGGGATACCATTAACCAGTTGGACCTAGCCCCTGGAGAACCGTGGGAAAGAGATCAACCACTTGGGCTTGGTCCCTGGAGAACCGAGGGGAAAACATTAACCAGTTGACCATAGTCCCTGCAGAAGCAGGGGCACAGCATCCACCATCCGTGGGGAATACCTCAACCAGTCTTGCCGAACATTAACCAGTCGGGCAAAACATTAACCAACTGGGCAAAACATTAACCAGTCGTGCAAAACATTAACCACTCGGGCAAAACATTAACCAGTCGGGCAAAACATTAACCAGCTGGGGAAAACATTAACCACTCGGGCCAAACATGAACCTGGGGGACTTGGGCTCTGCCTGGATGGGCCACACGTGATGCAACGGTGGGGAAAGCATGAACCAACCGTGGGGAAAACATTAACCAGTTGGACCTAGCCCCTGGAGAACCGTTGGGGGAAAGATGAACCAGTTGGGCTTGGTCCCTGGAGAACCGAGGGGAAAACATTCACCAGTTGGCCATAGTCCCAAGAGAAGCAGGGGCACAGCATCCACCAACCGTCGGGAAAACATGAACCAGTCGGGCAAAACATTAACCAACTGGGGAAAACATTAACCAGTCGGACAAAACATTCACCAGTCGGACAAAACATTAATCAGTGGGGCTTAGGGTCTGGCTGGGTGGGCAAAACATGAAACAAGGGTGGGGAAGGCACGAACCAACCATGGGAAAGTCATTAAACAGTGGGACTTGGTCCCCGGAGAAGCAGGGGGAAAACACTAACCAGTCGGGCCTCGTCCCTGGAGAACCGAGGGGAAAACATTAACCGGGTGGCCATAGCCCCTGGAGAAGCAGGGGCACAGCATCAACCATCCTTGGGAAAACATTAACCAGTCGGGCAAAACATTAACCAGTCGGGGAAAACATTAACCAGTCGGGCAAAACATTAACCACTTGGGCAAAACATTAACCAGTCGGACAAAACATTAACCAACCGGGCAAAACATTAACCAGTGGGGCTTAGGGTCTGGCTGGGTGGGCAAAACATGAAACAAGGGTGGGGAAGGCACGAACCAACCATGGGAAAGTCATTAAACAGTGGGACTTGGTCCCCGGAGAAGCAGGGGGAAAACACTTACCAGTCGGGCCTCGTCCCTGGAGAACCGAGGGGAAAACATTAACCGGGTGGCCATAGCCCCTGGAGAAGCAGGGGCACAGCATCAACCATCCTTGGGAAAACATTAACCAGTCGGGCAAAACATTAACCAGTCGGGGAAAACATTAACCAGTCGGGCAAAACATTAACCACTTGGGCAAAACTTTAACCAGTCGGACAAAACATTAACCAACCGGGCAAAACATTAACCAGTGGGGCTTAGGGTCTGCCTGGGTGGGCAAATCGTGAAACAACGGTGGGGACGGCATGAACCAACCACGGGGAAGTCATCAAACAGTGGGACTTGGTCCCTGGAGGAGCAAGGGGGAAAACATTAACCAGTCGGGCCTGGTCCCTGGGGAAGTGAAGCGGAAAACATGAACCAGTTGTGCTTGGTCCCTGGAGAGCCGAGGGGAAAACGTTAACCCGTTGGGCTCGCTCCCTGGAGAAGCAGGGGCAAAACGTCAGCCAGCCGTGGGGAAAACATTAACCAGCAGGGCAAAACATTAACCAGTCGGGGAAAACATTAACCAGTCGGGCAAAACATTAACCAGTTGGGCAAAACATTAACCACTCGGGCAAAACATTAACCAACCGGGCAAAACATTAACCAGTGGGGCTTAGGGTCTCGCTGGGTGGGCCAAACATGGATCAACGGTGGGGAAGGCATGGACCAAGCATGGGGAAGTCATTCAACAGTGGGACTTGGTCCCTGGAGGAGCAGGGGGGAAAACATTCACCCGTCGGGCCTGGTGCCTGGAGAACCGAGGGGAAAACATGAACCAGTGGTGCTTGGTCCCTGGAGAACCGAGGGGAGAACATTAACCAGTGGGGCTCGCTCCCTGGAGAAGCAGGGGCGAAACGTTAGCCAACCGTGGGGAAAACATGAACCAGTCGGGCAAAACATTAACCAGTTGGGCAAAACATTAACCAGTTGGGCACAACATTAACCACTCGGGCACAACATTAACCACTCGGGCAAAACATTAACCAGTGGGGCTTAGGGTCTCGCTGGGTGGGCCAAACATGGAACAACGGTGGGGCAGGCATGGACCAACCATGGGGAAGTCATTCAACAGTGGGACTTGGTCCCTGGAGGAGCCGGGGGGATAACATTCACCCGTCGGGCCTGGTCCCTGGAGAAGCGAAGGGGAAAGCATGAACCAGTGGTGCTTCGTCCCTGGAGAACCGAGGGGAAAACATGAACCCGTTGGGCTCGCTCCCTGGAGAAGCAGGGGCAAAACGTTTGCCAGCCGTGGGGAAAACATTAACCAGTAGGGCAACACATTAACCACTCGGGCAAAACATTAACCAGTTGGGCAAAACATTAACCAGTCGGACAAAACATTAACCAACCGGGCAAAACATTAACCAGTGGGGCTTGGGGTCTGTCTGGGTGGGCAAATCGTGAAACAACGGTGGGGACGGCATGAACCATCCATGGGGAAGTCATCAGACAGTGGGACTTCGTCCCTGGAGGAGCAGGGGGAAAACATTCACCAGTCGGGCCTGGTCCCTGGGGAAGTGAAGCGGAAAACATTAACCAGTTGTGCTTGGTCCCTGGAGAGCCGAGGGGAAAACATTAACCCGTTGGGCTCGCTCCCTGGAGAAGCAGGGGCAAAACGTTAGCCAGCCGTGGGGAAAACATTAACCAGTAGGGCAAAACATTAACCAGTCGGGGAAAACATTAACCAACTGGGCAAAACATTAACCAGTCGGACAAAACATTAACCAACCGGGCAAAATATTAACCCGTGGGGCTTAGGGTCTGCGTGGGTGGGCAAATCGTGAAACAACGGGTGGGGACGGCATGAACCAACCATGGGGAGGTGATTAAACAGTGGGACTTGGTCCCTGGAGGAGCAGGGGGAAAACATGAACCCGTCGGGCCTGGTGCCTGGAGAACCGAGGGGAAAACATGAACCAGTGGTGCTTGGTCCCTGGAGAACCGAGGGGAAAACGTTAACGAGTTGGGCTTGCTCCCTGGAGAAGCAGGGGCGAAACATGAACCAACCGTGGGCAAAACATTAACCAGCCGGGCAAAACATTAACCAGTCGGGCAAAACATTAACCAACCGGGCAAAACATTAACCAGTGGGGCTTAGGGTCTGTCTGGGTGGGCAAATCGTGAAACAAAGGTGGGGACGGCACGAACCAACCTTGGGGAAGTCATTCAACAGTGGGACTTGGTCCCTGGAGGAGCAGGGGGAAAACATTCACCCGTCGGGCCTGGTGCCTGGAGAACCGAGGGGAAAACATGAACCAGTGGTGCTTGGTCCCTGGAGAACCGCGGGGAAATCATTAACCAGTTGGGCTTCCTCCCTGGAGAAGCAGGGGCGAAACATGAACCAACCGTGGGCAAAACATTAACCAGTCGGGCAAAACATTAACCAACTGGGCAAAACATTAACCAGTGGGGCTTAGGGTCTGGCTGGGTGGGCAAATCGTGAAACAACGGGTGGGGACGGCATGAACCAACCTTGGGGAAGCCATTACACAGTGGGACTTGGTCCCTGGAGGGGCAGGGGGAAAACATGAACCCGTCGGGCCTGGTGCCTGGAGAACCGAGGGGAAAACATTAACCAGTGGTGCTTGGTCCCTGGAGAACCGAGGGGAAAACATTAACCAGTCGGGCGTGCTCCCTGGAGAAGCAGGGGCGAAACATGAACCAACCGTGGGCAAAACATTAACCAGTCGGGCAAAACATTAACCAGTCGGGGAAAACATTAACCAGTCGGGCAAAACATTAACCAACTGGGGAAAACATTAACCAACCGGGCAAAACATTAACCAGTGGGGCTTAGGGTCCGTCTGGTTGGGCAAATCATGAAACCACGGTGGGGACGGCATGAACCAACCATGGGGAAGTCATTCAACAGTGGGACTTGGTCCCTGGAGGAGCAGGGGGAAAACATAAACCAGTTCGGCTGGGTGACTGGAGAAGCGCAGGGGAAAACATTAACCAGTGGTGCTTGGTCCCTGGAGAACCGAGGGGAAAACATTAACCAGTCGGGCCTGCTCCCTGGAGAGGCAGGGGCGAAACATGAACCAACCGTGGGCAAAACATTAACCAGTCGGGCAAAACATTAACCAACTGGGCAAAACATTAACCAGTCGGACAAAACATTAACCAGTCGGGCAAAACGTTAACCGGTCGGGCTTAGGGTCTGTCTGGGTGGGCAAATCGTCAGAGAACGGTGGGGACGGCATGAACCAACCTTGGGGAAGTCATTCAACAGTGGGACTTGGTCCCTGGAGGAGCAGGGGGGAAAACATTCACCCTTCGGGCCTGGTGCCTGGAGAACCGAGGGGAAAACATTAACCAGTGGTGCTTGGTCCCTGGAGAACCGAGGGGAAAACATTAACCAGTTGGGCGTACTCCCTGTAGAAGCAGGGGCAAAACGTTAGCCAGCCGTGGGGAAAACATTACCAAGTAGGGCAAAACATTAACCAGTCGGGCAAAACATTAACCAACTGGGCAAAACATTAACCAGTCGGACAAAACATTAACCAGTCGGGCAAAACATTAACCGGTGGGGCTTAGGGCCTGTCTGGGTGGGCAAATGGTGAGACAACGGTGGGGACGGCATGAACCAACCTTGGGGAAGTCATTCCACAGTGGGACTTGGTCCCTGGCGGAGCAGGGGGGAAAACATTCACCCGTCGGGCCCTGTCCCTGGAGAAGCGAAGGGGAAAACATTATCCAGTGGTGCTTGGTCCCTGGAGAACCGAGGGGAGAACATTAACCAGTTGGGCTTGCTCCCTGGAGAAGCAGGGGCGAAACATGAACCAGCCGTGGGCAAAACATTAACCAGTGGGGCAAAACATTAACCAGTCGGGCAAAACATTAACCAACTGGGGAAAACATTAACCAGTCGGGCAAAACATTAACCAACCCCGCAAAACATTAACCAGTGGGGCTTAGGGTCCGTCTGGTTGGGCAAATCATGAAACAACGGTGGGGACGGCATGAACCAACCATAGGGACGTCATTCAACAGTGGGACTTGGTCCCTGGAGGAGCAGGGGGAAAACATAAACCAGTTCGGCTGGGTGACTGGAGAAGCGCAGGGGAAAACATTAACCAGTCGGGCCTGCTCCCTGGAGAAGCAGGGGCGAAACATGAACCCACCGTGGGCAAAACATTAACCAGTCGGGCAAAACATTAACCAACTGGGCAAAACATTAACCAGTCGGACAAAACATTAACCAGTCGGGCAAAACGTTAACCGGTGGGGCTTAGGGTCTGTCTGGGTGGGCAAATCGTCAGAGAACGGTGGGGACGGCATGAACCAACCTTGGGGAAGTCATTCAACAGTGGGACTTGGTCCCTGGAGGAGCAGGGGGGAAAACATTCACCCGTCGGGCCTGGTGCCTGGAGAACCGAGGGGAAAACATTAACCAGTGGTGCTTGGTCCCTGGAGAACCGAGGGGAAAACATGAACCAGTTGGGCGTACTCCCTGGAGAAGCAGGGGCAAAACGGTAGCCAGCCGTGGGGAAAACATTAACCAGTAGGGCAAAACATTAACCAGTCGGGGAAAACATTAACCAACTGGGCAAAACATTAACCAGTCGGGGAAAACATTAACCAACTGGGCAAAACATTAACCAGTCGGACAAAACATTAACCAGTCGGGGAAAACATTAACCGGTGGGGCTTAGGGTCTGTCTGGGTGGGCAAATCGTGAGAGAACGGTGGGGAAGGCATGAACCAAACATGGGGAAGTCATGACACAGTGGGGCTTGGTCCCTGGAGGAGCAGGGGGAAAACATTAACCCGTCGGGCCCTGTCCCTGGAGAAGCGAAGGGGAAAACATTATCCAGTGGTGCTTGGTCCCTGGAGAACCGAGGGGAAAACATTAACCAGTTGCACTTGCTCCCTGGAGAAGCAGGAGCACAGCATGAACCAACCGTGGGGAAAACATTAACCAGTCGGGCAAAACATTAACCAACCGGGGAAAACATTAACCAGTCGGGCAAAACATTAACCAGTCCGAATTCGGGTCTGGCTGGATGGGCAAAGCATGGAACAACGGTGGGGAAAGCATGAACCAACCACCGGGAAGTCATTCAACTGTGGGACTTGGCCCCTGGAGAAGCAGGGGGAAAACATTAACCAGTCGGGGCTGGGTGCCTGGAGAAGCTGGGGGAAAGCATTAACCAGTTGTGCTTGGTCCCTGGAGAACCGAGGGGAAAGCGTTCAACAGTTGAACAGAGTCCCTGGCGACGCAGGGGCACAGCATCAAACAACCGTGGGGAAAACATTAACCAGTCAGGCCAAACATTAACCAGTCGGGGAAAACATTAACCAACTGGGGAAAACATTAACCAGTCGGACAAAACATTAACCAGTCGGGGAAAACAGGAACCAACTGGGGAAAACATTACCCAGTCGGACAAAACATTAACCAACCGGGCAAAACATTAACCCGTGGGGCTTAGGGCCTGGCTCGATGGGCAAGACATGAACCAGCCGTGGGGAAAACTTGAACCAGTGGGACTTGGAGCCTGGAGAAGCAGGGGGGGGGGGGGGGGGGGGGGTGGATAACATGAACCGGTCGGGGAAAACTTTCACCTCTTCCCCCTTTATCTCTGTGTCCCAGTAAGCTGATTCAGTGTGAATGTAGGCCTTGCTTGTGAGGCGAATCATTCATGTTGACACCTTTAAATATCGATCCCCCCTCTCTCTGCCTGTCTGTCTCTCCCTCTCTCTCACTGTCCCTCTCTCTCAGTAACTTCCCTGCAGTGTTCATGTAAGCCTGACTTCTGACACGTGAGAAACTTTAAAAACTCGCTCTCTCTGCCAGTTCAGGCACAGCTTGAGTGTTCGAGTGAGAGGGGGGGAGGGGTGAGTATTGAAGCAGGTGCAGGCAGCTGTCAACAAAGCTTTGAAGAAACGGCAGGCAATGTTTGTAAACATGCTGAGGGAACGGCAAAGTCAGTGTGTCAGCCAGGTGGGGGAAGGGAGGCTTCCACTTGCTGCTGCTGCTGCTGCTGCTGTTTGGGACATGACAGTTCCCTTTTTTATTGTACCCTCTGGACAAGCAGGGACAAGACATGAACCTGGTGTACTGAGTCCCTGTAGAAGCGAGAGGAAAACATTCACCAGTCGGATGTGGTCTCCGGAGAAGCAGGGGCAAAACATTAACCAGTCGGAGAAATCATTAACCAGTGGCACTTGGTGCATGGAGAAGCGAGGGGAAAACATTAACCAGCCGGACATCGTCCCTGGAGAAGCCAGGGGACAACATGAACCAGTCGGACTTTGTCTCTGGCGAAGCAGGGGCAAAAGATGAACCAACCGCGGGGGAAAACATTAACCCACCGAGGAAAACATTCACCAGTCGGGGAAAACTTTCACCTCTCCCTCTGTCTCTCTGTGTCCCAGGAAGCTGATCCAGTCTGAATGTAGGCCTTGCTTGTGAGGCGAATCATTCACGTTGACACCTTTGAATATCGATTCCCCCCTCTCTCTCTCTGCCTGCCTGCCTGCCTGTCTGTCTGTCTGTCTGCCTGACTCTCTCAGTAACTTCACTTCAATGTGAATGTAAGCCTGACTTCGGACACTTCATCCACTTTAAAAACTCACTCGCTGCCTCTCGCAGTTCCGGCACAGGTCGAGTGCTGGATTGAGTGCGCGGGAGAGGTGAGTGTTGACACAGGTGCAGGTAACTGTCAACAAAGCTTTGAAGAAATGACATGCAGTGTTTGTAAACATGCTGAGGTTATGGGAAGGTCAGTGTATCAGCCAGGTGGGGGAAGGGAGGCTTCCACTTGCCAGGGGAAAACAGTTACCAGCTGCTGCTGCGGTGTGGGCAATGGCAGTCCCCCCCTTGGATTTTGTACCCTCTGCACAAGCAGGAGCAAAACATGAACCACTTGGACGTGCTGCCTGGAGCAGAAGGGAAAACATTCACCACTTAGACTCTGGTCCCTGGGGTCGAAGGGAAGACGTGAAACCAGTTGCACTTAGTCTCCAGAGAAGCAGGGGCAAAACACTCACCAGTCGGGGAAAACATGAACCAGTCGGACCGAGTCCCCGGAGAAGCGGCGGGGCAAGCATTCACCAGGCAGCAGGAGTCCCTGGAGAACCGAGGGGAAAACATTAACCAGTTGGGCTTGGTCCCTGTAGCAGCAGAGGCAAAACATTCACCAGACGGGGAAAACATTAACCAGTCGGGCAAAACATTAACCAGGAAGCCGCAGCCGCTGGTGCATCATGCAAGTCATTAACCAGTTGGTACTTTGTCCCTGGGAGCAGCAGGGAAAGCATAAACCAGCCGGGGAAAACATTAACCAGAAAGCCGCAGCCGCTGCAGCATCGTGGAAGCCATTGACCAGTCGGTACATTGCCCCTGGGAGCAGCAGGGAACACATTAACCAGTCGGGCAAAACATTAACCAGTCGGGCAAAACATTTACCAGAAAGCTGCAGCCGCTGGAGGACCGTGGAAGTCATTAACCAGTCGGTACTTTGTCCCTGGGAGCAGCAGTGAAAACATTGACCCGTCGGGGAAAACATTAAGCAGCAAGCCGCAGCCGCTGGAGGATCGTGGAAGTCATTAACCAGTCGGTACTTTGTCCCTGGGAGCAGCAGGGAACACATTAACCAGTCGGGCAAAACATTAACCAGTCGGGCAAAACATTAACCAGAAAGCTGCAGCCGCTGGAGGATCGTGGAAGTCATTAACCAGTCGGTACTTTGTCCCTGGGAGCAGCAGGGAACACATTAACCAGTCGGGCAAAACATTAACCAGTCGGGCAAAACATTAACCAGAAAGCTGCAGCCGCTGGAGGATCGTGGAAGTCATTAACCAGTCGGTACTTTGTCCCTGGAGCAGCAGTGAAAACAATACCCCGTCGGGCAAAACATTAACCAGAAAGCCGCAGCCGCTGGAGGATCGTGGAAGTCATTAACCAGTCGGTACTTGGTCCCTGGGAGCAGAAGGGAAAACATTAACCAGCCGGGGAGAACATTAAACAGGAAGCCACAGCCGCTGGAGGATCGTGGAAGTCATTAACCAGTCGGTACTTTGTCCCTGGGAGCAGCAGGCAAAACATTAAACCGTCGGGGAAAACATTGAGCAGCAAGCCGCAGCCGCTGGAGCATCGTGGAAGTCATTAACCAGTCGGTACTTTGTCCCTGGAGCAGCAGGCAAAACATTAACCAGTCGGGCAAAACATTAACCAGAAAGCCGCAGCCGCTGGAGCATCGTGGAAGTCATTAACCAGTCGGTACTTTGTCCCTGGAGCAGCAGGCAAAACATTAACCAGCCGGGGAAAACATTGAGCAGCAAGCCGAAGCCGCTGGAGCATCGTGGAAGTCATTAACCAGTCGGTACTTTGTCCCTGGAGCAGCAGGCAAAACATTAACCAGCCGGGGAAAACATTGAGCAGCAAACCGCAGCCGCTGGAGCATCGTGGAAGTCATTAACCAGTCGGTACTTTGTCCCTGGAGCAGCAGGCAAAACATTAACCAGTCGGGGAAAACATTGAGCAGCAAGCCGCAGCCGCTGGAGCATCGTGGAAGTCATTAACCAGTCGGTACTTTGTCCCTGGAGCAGCAGGCAAAACATTAACCAGCCGGGGAAAACATTGAGCAGCAAGCCGCAGCCGCTGGAGCATCGTGGAAGTCATTAACCAGTCGGTACTTTGTCCCTGGAGCAGCAGGCAAAACATTAACCAGCCGGGGAAAACATTGAGCAGCAAGCCGCAGCCGCTGGAGCATCGTGGAAGTCATTAACCAGTCGGTACTTTGTCCCTGGAGCAGCAGGCAAAACATTAACCAGTCGGGGAAAACATTGAGCAGGAAGCCGCAGCCGCTGGAGCATCGTGGAAGTCATTAACCAGTCGGTACTTTGTCCCTGGAGCAGCAGGCAAAACATTAACCAGTCGGGGAAAACATTGAGCAGCAAGCCGCAGCCGCTGGAGCATCGTGGAAGTCATTAACCAGTCGGTACTTTGTCCCTGGAGCAGCAGGCAAAACATTAACCAGCCGGGGAAAACATTGAGCAGCAAGCCGCAGCCGCTGGAGCATCGTGGAAGTCATTAACCAGTCGGTACTTTGTCCCTGGAGCAGCAGGCAAAACATTAACCAGTCGGGGAAAACATTGAGCAGCAAGCCGCAGCCGCTGGAGCATCGTGGAAGTCATTAACCAGTCGGTACTTTGTCCCTGGAGCAGCAGGCAAAACATTAACCAGCCGGGGAAAACATTGAGCAGCAAGCCGCAGCCGCTGGAGCATCGTGGAAGTCATTAACCAGTCGGTACTTTGTCCCTGGAGCAGCAGGCAAAACATTAACCAGTCGGGGAAAACATTGAGCAGCAAGCCGCAGCCGCTGGAGCATCGTGGAAGTCATTAACCAGTCGGTACTTTGTCCCTGGAGCAGCAGGCAAAACATTAACCAGCCGGGGAAAACATTGAGCAGCAAGCCGCAGCCGCTGGAGCATCGTGGAAGTCATTAACCAGTCGGTACTTTGTCCCTGGAGCAGCAGGCAAAACATTAACCAGTCGGGGAAAACATTGAGCAGCAAGCCGCAGCCGCTGGAGCGTCGGGCAAGTCATTAACCAGTCCGAACTTTGTCCCTGGAGCAGCAGGGAAAACATTAACCAGTGGCGGAAAGCATGAAGCAGTCGGAGAAAACATTAACCACCAACGCCGCAGCCGCTGGAGCGTCGGGCAAGTCATTAACCAGTCGAAATTTGGTCCCTGGAGCAGCGGGGAAAACATTAACCAGTTGGGGACAACATTAACCAGTCGGGGACAGCATTAACCAGTGCATAGTTTGTCGACCTGTAGGCGGCGCTCTGGAAGGACCTGCCGCCCGGGGGGTGGCGTTTCGGGGACGGGGAGACCCCCAGCAAGGCGGCCTGGCCGTTGGAATTGAGAAAAAATGCTTCTTAAAAAAGAACCGTGGTCGGCTAAGGGAGTCAATTTGACCAGCCATACCGCCGGCGGAGCCTCCTCGGCGGTAGGACTACCGGAGGGTTTCCCGCTGACGTAAGCGAAGGCCGATTGCGGTCAGGTGGGTTGGCGGGGTACCTGCAGATTAGTAGGAGGGCGAAAACGGTGGTAAAACATTAACCAGTTTTGGAGATCCAAGGAAGTACACGGCCGAGAGTGAGAAGTGGTCCCCGACCGAGGTCCCATGTCTGCTGGGGCCGCCACGGGCGGCCGCCCCGACGGCCATTCGGCCGGAATGGGCTAGTATTTTCCCGAATTTCTAGCTCTTTCTCCGGCTTGTTTGGCCGTGGGGAAAGCGGCTGCCTGGTGGCCAGCGGCAGACAGGGAAGCCCTCCCCTCGCGTAAGGGACCCGAGGAGCCCCGGAGGCACCCGGGGAGGGGGACCGGCGGCGGCCGGAACGGAGGAGTAGCCAGCCCGCGGAGTATGGAGCTGGTGAAACTCATTAACCAGTTGGGACTTAGTCTCTGGCAGAGAGACGGTCCAGCCAGCCAGCTGGTGTGAGGCACCCGATCTGCCCGGTGGCAGCCGGGGAGAAGCACCGCTGGCACGGGCAACATTTGAAAATCAGCCCGCGGTGTATGGACCCTGTGTAACTCATTAACCAGTTGGGACTTAGTCTCTGGCAGAGACGTGGTCAAGCCAGCTGGTGTGAGCGGCCCGGTGTGCCCTGCCGCCCGGGGGGTGACGTCCCTGGGACGGGGAGACCCCCAGCAAGGCGGCCTGGCCGTTGGAATTGAGAAAAAATGCTGTTTAAAAAAGAACCGTGGTCGGCTAAGGGAGTCAATTTGACCAGCCATACCGCCGGCGGAGCCTCCTCGGCGGTAGGACTACCGGAGGGTTTCCCGCTGACGTAAGCGAAGGCCGATTGCGGTCAGGTGGGTTGGCGGGGTACCTGCAGATTAGTAGGAGGGCGAAAACGGTGGTAAAACATTAACCAGTTTTGGAGATCCAAGGAAGTACACGGCCGATAGTGAGAAGTGGTCCCCGACCGAGGTCCCATGTCTGCTGGGGCCGCCACGGGCTGCCGCCCCGACGGCCATTCGGCCGGAATGGGCTAGTATTTTCCCGAATTTCTAGCTCTTTCTCCGGCTTGTTTGGCCGTGGGGAAAGCGGCTGCCTGGTGGCCAGCGGCAGACAGGGAAGCCCTCCCCTCGCGTAAGGGACCCGAGGAGCCCCGGAGGCACCCGGGGAGGAGGACCGGCGGCGGCCGGAACGGAGGAGTAGCCAGCCCGCGGAGTACGGAGCTGGTGAAACTCATTAACCAGTTGGGACTTAGTCTCTGGCAGAGAGACGGTCCAGCCAGCTGGTGCGAGGCACCCGACTTGACCGGTGGAAGCCGGGAAGAAGCACTGCCAGCAGGGGCAACAGTTGAGCAAAAGCCCGCGGTGTATGGACCCTGTGTAACTCATTAACCAGTTCGGATTTCGTCTCTGGCAGAGAGACGGTCCAGCCTGCCAGCTGGTGTGAGGCACCCGATTTGCCCGGTGGCAGACGGGGAGAAGCACCGCTGGCACGGGCAACATTTGAAAATCAGCCCGCGGTGTATGGACCCTGTGTAACTCATTAACCAGTTTGGACTTAGTCTCTGGCAGAGAGATGGTCCAGCCAGCTGGTGTGAGCGGCCCGGTGTGCCCTGCCGCCCGGGGGGTGACGTCCCTGGGACGGGGAGACCCCCAGCAAGGCGGCCTGGCCGTTGGAATTGAGAAAAAATGCTGTTTAAAAAAGAACCGTGGTCGGCTAAGGGAGTCAATTTGACCAGCCATACCGCCGGCGGAGCCTCCTCGGCGGTAGGACTACCGGAGGGTTTCCCGCTGACGTAAGCGAAGGCCGATTGCGGTCAGGTGGGTTGGCGGGGTACCTGCAGATTAGTAGGAGGGCGAAAACGGTGGTAAAACATTAACCAGTTTTGGAGATCCAAGGAAGTACACGGCCGAGAGTGAGAAGTGGTCCCCGACCGAGGTCCCATGTCTGCTGGGGCCGCCACGGGCTGCCGCCCCGACGGCCATTCGGCCGGAATGGGCTAGTATTTTCCCGAATTTCTAGCCCTTTCTCCGGCTTGTTTGGCCGTGGGGAAAGCGGCTGCCTGGTGGCCAGTGGCAGACAGGGAAGCCCTCCCCTCGCGTAAGGGACCCGAGGAGCCCCGGAGGCACCCGGGGAGGAGGACCGGCGGCGGCCGGAACGGAGGAGTAGCCAGCCCGCGGAGTACGGAGCTGGTGAAACTCATTAACCAGTTGGGACTTAGTCTCTGGCAGAGAGACGGTCCAGCCAGCTGGTGCGAGGCACCCGACTTGACCGGTGGAAGCCGGGAAGAAGCACTGCCGGCAGGGGCAACAGTTGAGCAAAAGCCCGCGGTGTATGGACCCTGTGTAACTCATTAACCAGTTCGGATTTCGTCTCTGGCAGAGAGACGGTCCAGCCTGCCAGCTGGTGTGAGGCACCCGATTTGCCCGGTGGTAGCCGGGGAGAAGCACCGCTGGCACGGGCAACATTTGAAAATCAGCCCGCGGTGTATGGACCCTGTGTAACTCATTAACCAGTTTGGACTTAGTCTCTGGCAGAGAGATGGTCCAGCCAGCTGGTGTGAGGGGCCCGGTTTGCCCGGTGGTAGCCGGGCAGAAGCACTGCTGGCGGGGGCGACAGTTGAAGAAAAGCCCTTGGTGTATGGAGCCGGTGTAACTCATTAACCAGTTTGGACTTAGTCTCTGGCAGAGAGATGGTCCAGCCAGCTGGTGACAGGGGCCCCGATTTGCCCGGTGGTAGCCGGGCAGAAGCACTGCTGGCGGGGGCAACAGTTGAAAAAAAGCCCGCGGTGTATGGTGCCGGTGTAACTCATTAACCAGTTTGGACTTAGTCTCTGGCAGAGAGATGGTCCAGGGGTACTTCGGGCCTTTGAAAAAAAATGCACCTCAGGGTGCGGTGGTCCCACCGAATTTGAGGCTCCCTGAGCGGTCAGAGCAAGGAGCAGGAGCGCGGTGGGAAGTCTATGGGGCAGATCCGGTCGGCGAACCGGGCCCAGAGTGCGTGGTTTCCGGCAGAGGCCGGCGGGTCAGTCCCTTGGGACTAGTCTCCGGCAATTTCCAGCAGAGCTTCAGGGAGGCTGGTTAATGGTTTGCCGGACGGAAGTCTATGGGGCAGATCCGGTCGGCGAACCGGGGACACAGTGCGTGGTTTCCCGCAGAGGTCGGAGGGTCAGTCCCTTGGAGGTATCCGCAGGCAATTCCCAGCACAGCTGCTGGGAGGCTGGTTAATGGTTTGTCCTCGGGAGCCTCCATGAAGGTTCGACAGATCCGGTTTGCGGGCCTCCCAGGCACCTTCCCCGGTAGGACTACCGGGGACACCCCGCCCAGGTGGCCACCAGCCATTTCTGGATAGGTGGGTTGGCGGGGTGCCCGGAGATTTTCGGGAACTCGTTTTTCAGAACATTTTTGGTCAATGGGAGTGACTGAAAAAGATACCCAGGAAAGTGTTACTTCGCGGATGGGGACTTTGGGCAAATATAAGTCCTTTTGAAGTGCACTCAAGTGTCTGATGGGTCGCCAGACACTTTGTCATTTTTTCGAAAATTCCTGGGTTTGTTCTGGAAAACGGCTAGAGTTGCCTGGCCGGTGGTGACTCTAGTCAGATATATATATTATAGGCTAGTATATATATCAATAAACAATTGTCGGGTGGTCGTGCAGACGCCTTGTCAATGGTTTATTTAGCAAAATGCACTTTGGGCGAAGAGTGCTGGCACTTCGGGTGCAGAGTGCCGAGTTCCTACGCACGCCGGGCAACACGAGAAAGCAGTGCGTTAGCCAACGGAACTGGAGTGTCCACAGTTCCATGCCTATAAGCTTGCACCTATAGGCTCGAGGTCAAGGCACTTTTGGGGCAGAGTGCCTGCACTTTGAGAGGGCAAAGTGCAAAGTTCCTTTCGCTGGTTTGCTTTCCATGCGGCTTTGGGGGAATCTGGAAGCGGTTCCAGTTCTAAGCCGAAAACTAACGGACCTAATGGCTCGAAATGAAAAAAAGGGCACTTTTGGTGCAGAGTGCCAGCACTTTGAGGCAGCAAAGTGCTAAGTTCCTTTTATGTTGCATTCTAAAGAAATGGATTAGATACACAAGAATGCAAGGCAACGCTCGGCGGCCGGCTCGAAACCGTGCGATTGCTTAAGTGGATAATGCTGATATGACCTGGCGGTCAAAAAGATTCTAAGTCCGAAACTTTGAACCTGACGGCTCGAACGTTTTAACAAAAAGGGCACTTTTGGTGCAGAGTGCCAGCACTTTGAGGCAGCAAAGTGCTAAGTTCCTTTTATTTTGCATTCTAAAGAAATGGATTAGATACACAAGAATGCAAGGCAACGCTCGGCGGCCGGCTCGAAACCGTGCGATTGCTTAAGTGGATAATGGTTATGTGACCTGGCGGTCAAAAAGATTCTAAGTCCGAAACTTTGAACCTGACGGCTCGAACGCTTTAAAAACAAGGGCACTTTTGGTGCAGAGTGCCAGCACTTTGAGGCAGCAAAGTGCCGTGTTCCGTACATGTTGCATTCTAAAGAGATGGATGAGATACATAAGAATGCAAGGCAACGCTCGGCGGCCGGCTCGAAACCGTGCGATTGCTTAACTGGACAATGTCTCAGATATGTGACCTGGCGGTCAAAAGATCCTAAGTCCGAAACTTTGAACCTGACGGCTCGAACGTTTTAAAAACAAGGGCACTTTTGGTGCAGAGTGCCAGCACTTTGAGGCAGCAAAGTGCCGTGTTCCGTACATGTTGCATTCTAAAGAGATGGATGAGATACATAAGAATGCAAGGCAACGCTCGGCGGCCGGCTCGAAACCGTGCGATTGCTTAACTGGACAATGTCTCAGATATGTGACCTGGCGGTCACAGATGCCATCCTCTGGCGTTCGATGGGAACTACGGTGAGCTGGAATGTTCCCCATCGTCGCCTACAAACTCCATGATTGACATTTATTTCACGTCCCTGGTGGTAGGGATCTCAGTGTGGTGGTGTGTGTGTGCGTTGGGTGCCGTGCTAAGTGGTGACCTCCCGTGCCGACAAGAACTTGTAGGTACTGGGGGGGCCCTTGGCGGCCCATCGTGCATGTAGTTCACGACGCTTGGGTGGCGTGCTAAGTGGTGACCTCCCGTGCCGACAAGCACTTGTAGGTACTGGGGGGGCCCTTGGCGGCCCATCGTGCATGTGCTGCAGACGCTTGGGTGGCGTGCTAAGTGGTGACCTCCCGTGCCGACAAGGACTTGTAGGTACTGGGGGGGCCCTTGGCGGCCCATCGTTCATGTAGTGCATGCCGCTTGGGTGCCGTGCTAAGTGGTGACCTCCCGTGCCGACAAACACTTGTAGGTACTGGGGGGGCCCTTGGCGGCCCATCGTGCGTGTGCTGCAGCCGCTTGGGTGGCGTGCTAAGTGGTGACCTCCCGTGCCGACAAGAACTTGTAGGTACTGGGGGGGCCCTTGGCGGCCCATCGTGCATGCACTGCTGCAGAACGCTGAGAGTTGGCCCTCCGCTGACCCGGATTTCTTCCGGGTGGATGGACGTTGTCGTTTCGTTGTCTGGGAGACCAAGGCGATCCGCGAGTGCACTTCGGTGCAAGAGGCACGTGACGGTTCCTGAAACGGGCCAGTGATCGGCACTCACTGCTTGGCGAACCCGTTCTTCAGGCCGGCAAACTATTTCTCTACCATTACGGCAGGTGTGCAGCACGACACACGGCTCGGCAATGTGGCATTTCCTTTTTGTGGCGTGTTGTGCATCTGCCGTTCCGGCCGGTTGCACCCACTTTTGGTACCTGGGACGAGCACGGTCTTCCTTGTCGGCGAGGGAAGATCGTTGCGCAGGCCGCTCGCCCGGTTCTGACAGCTCAACACAATGGCCTTGTTCCTCCGTGCAGTAGGTGAGTTGGAGGGGGCACCTCCCACCTAACTAACCGCAACCCTAGGGCATCACTGATGCCGGCACGCCCCGCACTCGTTCTTCCTGCGAAGGGGGCTACCATGTTCCGAACAAAAGGGCGAGGAGAGGTGAGCAAATAAGCCCTAGACAAATCCGCACTGAGCTGACAGGAGAGTCTTTCCCGTTCTGATGATAACCAAAGGGCGGAAACATATATGAAGGAACGCTGGTCGCAAATGAGCCCCGCGGCGGCGGGATTGCGCTTGCATTCCGGGAGGCGTTTGTGTGTCCGTGTCACGGGGGTGGCGCAGCTGCTGCAGTGGTTTTCGAACTCAACTGAGTGGCGGTGTCCAACCCCAGCACGCCACGCACCTGCCCTCCTGCCTTGCATGCGCCGGAAGGTGACTGTGTCAACGGTGGTGGTTCGGCTGCTTGAGTCGTCTGCCGACTCAACTCAGTGGCGTGGTCCGACCCCAGCACGCCACGCACCTGACCGCCTGGCTTGCATCCGAGAAGGCGTTTGTGCGACCCGTGTCACGGCGGCGGCTCAGCTTCCCGAGTGGTCTTCGTACTCAACTCGGTGGCGGGGCTCGACCCCAGCACGACGCGCACCTGTCCTGCTTGCTTGCATCCGAGACGGCGTTTGTGTGTCCCCGTGTCACGGTGGCGGTTCAGCTGCTGCAAGTCGTTGGCGGACTCAACCGAGTGGCGGTGTCCAACACGAGCAGGCCACGCACTTTCGAGTGCTTGCTCGGCTGGCTGGCATCCGAGGGAGGCGTTTGTGTGTCCGTGTCACGGCGGGGGCTCAGCTGCCTGAGTGGTTTCCCAACTCAACTCAGCGGCGGAGTCCAACCCCAGCACGCCACGCACCTGACCTCTTCGTCTGCTGGCCTCCGACAAGCCGCTGTGGTGTGCCCGTGCCAGGGCGTTGGTTCGGCTGCTGCCGGCGTTTGCCCACTCAACCCTGTGGCCTTGGTCCGACCCCAGCACGGCACGCACCTGTCCTGCCCGCTTTAGTCCGGGAAGGCGTTTGTGTGTCCGTGTCACGGCGGCGGTCCAGCTGCTCGAGTGGTGGGCCAAAACTCCGTGCCGTGGCTCGGTCCAACCTCAGCACGCCGCGCACTTGTAACGCTGGCTTGCATCCACCAGGTGGCGCCCGTGTCACGTGGGTGGCGCAGCCGCTCGCAGTCGTTCGCCGACTCAACTCAGTGGCGGTGTCCGGCACCAGCACGGCGGGCTCCTGTTCTCCTTGCATGCATCCGAGTAGGCGTTTGTGCGACCCGTGTCACGGCGGGGGCTCAGCTGCTGGAGTGGTCTCCGGACTCAACTCAGTGGCGGGGTCCAACCCCAGCACGCCGCGCACCTGACCTGCTTGACTTGCATCCCGGGGAGGAGGGCGGTTGTGCGTCCGTGTCACGGCGGTTGGCACAGCTGCTCGAGTGGTCGGTTAACTCAACGCAGTGGCGGTGTCCGTTCACAGCACGTGGACCTCCTATCGATGCTTGCAGCCCCGGAGGTGTGTTCTTTGTGCGTGTGTCTGTGTGCCTCCGTGTAAGGGCCGTGCTTCCGCTGCTGCAGTGGCTAACCCGACTCAACTCACTGGCGGTGCCTCGACACCAGCACGCCACGCACCTGACCTGCTGGCTTGCATCCGAGAAGGCGTTTGTGTGACCGTGTAACGGCGGTGGCTCAGCTGCGCGAGTGGTCTCCGGACTCAACTCGGTGGCGGTGTCCAGCCCCGGCACGCCACGCACCTGACCTGCTTGCTTGCATCCGAGAAGGCGTTTGCGTGTCCGTGTCACGGTGCTGGCTCAGCCTCGTCGAGTGGTCGGTTAACACAAGGCAGTGGCGGTGCCCGACCCAAGCACGCTGCGCACCTGTCCTGCTTGCTTGCATCCGACAAGCCGTTTGTGTGCCCGTGTCAGGCGGTGGTTCAGCGGCTTGAGCCGTTGGCTCGCTCAACTCAGTGGCGGTGCCTCGACACCAGCACGCCACGCACCTGACCTGCTGGCTTGCATCCGAGGAGGCGTTTGTGTGACCGTGTAACGGCGGTGGCTCAGCTGCGCGAGTGGTCTCCGGACTCAACTCGGTGGCGGTGTCCAGCCCCGGCACGCCACGCACCTGACCTGCTGGCTTGCATCCGAGAAGGCGTTTGCGTGTCCGTGTCACGGTGCTGGCTCAGCTTCCTGAGTGGCACGCCAACTCAACTCACTCGCGCTGACCGTCTGGCTGCACGGCGTGCACCCAGTCACCTTCCACCATCGTAAGCAGCGGTGCCTGTGGCTACCCAGCAGGGCACGTCATATATGTGGAAACCCTTTCAAACGCACTTCTGTCATATGGCATAGCTCGTGAGTGTGATGGGGCGGCACACTCTGGCAGGCGGGCAGCCGGCTGGCTAAGAACGGTACCATGA
This sequence comes from Carcharhinus amblyrhynchos, assembly GCF_965287045.1. Lineage (NCBI taxonomy): Eukaryota > Metazoa > Chordata > Chondrichthyes > Carcharhiniformes > Carcharhinidae > Carcharhinus > Carcharhinus amblyrhynchos. The sequence goes on along the minus strand of NW_027649941.1, from coordinate 293,676 downwards.
AAGAAAAAAACGAGTAACTAGCCCGTGGCGGACTCGTGAGTGTGATGGGGCGGCACACTCTGGCAGGCATGGCATCTGGCAATGGAACGGTGACTTAAATAAAAACCAGTAACTGGCACGTGGCAAACTCGTGAGTGTGATGGGGCGGCACACTCTAGCATGGATGGCATCTGGCAACGGAACGCTAACGAAATAAAAATGAGTAACTGGCGCGTGTGGCTAACTCGTGAGTGTGATGGGGCGGCACACTCTAGCATGGATGGCATCTGGCAATGGAACGGTCGCTGTACAAAATAAAAACGAGTAACTGGCGCGTGGCAAACTCGTGAGTGTGTTGGGGCGGCACACTCTGGCCGGTGGTTGCATGAGAAGGGTACCATATAAAAAAAACGAGTTCATTATTATGGCAAACTCGTAAAGTGTGCTGACAGGACACACTATGAAATAAAGTTGTCAAGAGAAAGGTACCATATTTAAAAACAAACGAGTTTCTAGCCCGTGACCAACTCGTGAGTGTGATGGCAGACACACTCTGAAAGCCAGTTGCCTGAGAACGGGCCCATGCTGATTAAAAAAAAAACGAGTAGCTAACCCGTGACCAACTCGTGAGTGTGATGGCAGACACACTCTGAAAGCCAGTTGCCTGAGAACGGGCCCATGCAGATTAAAAAAAAACGAGTTACTCTAGCCCGTGACCAAATCGTGAGTGTGATGGCAGACACACTCTGAAAGCCAGTTTGCCTGAGAACATTGTTAAAAATAAAACGAGTCAGTGGCCCGTGGCGAACTCGTGAGTGTGGTGGGGCGGCACACTCTGGCCGGTGGTTGTATGAGAAGGGTACCATGAAAAACGAGTTAATGAATGATGAATGAGAAACTCGTGAGTGTGAAGGGGCGGCACACTCTGACAGCCGGCTGCCTGAGATTGAAAGCCTAAGAAAAAAAAAACGAGTGACTGTCATGATGGCGAAGTGCTGAGTGTGAAGGGGCGACACACTCTGAAAGTTGTCTGGGAAGGCTGGAGTTTGAAAAACGAGTTAGAGGCGGACTCGTTGAGAGAGAGAGAGAGTGTGAAGGGGCGGCACACTCTGACAGGCGGTTGTCTGAGATGAGAACATGGGGAGCTAACCGATAAGCGGGAAGCGTTTGCGTGTGGCCGTGTGACGGCGGTGTGTT
>NW_027649941.1:285000-290000 GCF_965287045.1 Carcharhinus amblyrhynchos | reverse complement strand
GTGGTGACAGCCACGCACTCACACCCCTTCTGTTGACCGGTCCACTCCTCACCGTTCTGGCTGCTGGCACGGATGCCTCGGGGCCACCAGCCGACCGTTCCGCCGACGGGGCCACGCCTACGCTGGACGTCTGCCTAGACCCCCCTGCCGTGTGTGATCCTTTGGCGTCTGCACCCCTGCTCAGCCAGGCAGGCGGGGTGTGTGAGCTTCTCCGGGCTGCCCCACCGTGTTCCACGACCGTCCCTGCGTGCCTGTTGCTGGGACCGTCCTCCTCACGCCTGGTGCTCGGCCTCATGCGGGGTACGACGGTGGCTTTGCCCCCTCCTTGCGAACATTACGTCCGCAGTCCAACGCTGCTGCGGGTTCGGGTGCTTTCCTTGGAGCGGTGCCGCCGTGAGTAAGCGTGCCGCCACTGTGTGACCCGCAGGGAGATGTTCTGGTGTAGTCAGGGGCCATTTTGTCTCCCACCGCGGTGAAGCTTTGGCCGGTTTGTGTCACCTAATACTGATGTTAAGGGTACCTACTTCATGCTCACCACCTCACCGGCTCCCGCGAGTCGAGGGTGGGTGCGAGGTTTAAAGACTCGTTGTCCGCCTGTCGGTGGTGTCCTGTGGTCTTGCAGCGGTGACCTCAGCATTCGTGAGCTCGTGCCTGTCCCGTGCTGCTGCACGGCTTGCACCCGACTCAGCAGTCTGCTGTTGCACTGGTCTCGACCCTCTATGCCACTTCGTGACACCGGAGACTCCAGAGAACTCTGCCTCTGGCTGTTGTGGCGTGTGACTGGCGTGTGTCGGGCTCCGGCCCTTCGGAAACACGCTGGCACTCGCTGCCCTCGGGCGCCCAGTGCGAGTGGAGACCCCACATTCTTGTCGGTTATTGCCCGGCGGCGGGCAAAGGCGGTCTCGAAAAACCAAGGCCGGTGGACGCCTGGTAGGGGACCAGGCAGGAGAGCTTGACGGGGAGGGTCGTCCCCGGGGCTGCTCGTCCCTTACCAAGGCTGATGCACATCCCACGCGGGTGGGATCCGACACTTTCGCCGTACCCGTCGAACGGGCCTGGTCAGGCACGTCTCGGCACGATCAGCCGCGGCAGGGCAAAGTCGATCTCGGTCCCTCTCGGTTTCAAGCTGTTGCCTGGGGCTCCAGCGCCGAGGGGCAAGCACACGGTCGTTTTGCACGGCGGCAGTTCCAGGTTGCCACGCACGTACGCGATGCCTTCGTTGCTGGAAGTGCTTCGCCACTGGTGTTCACACGGCGCTCTCCCCTCCGTGGGGGTGTCTTTGCCAGCGTCTGCGAGGATGGGGCTCACAGTTTTCGTCACTAAGGTCCGGCCTTGCCTGTTTGGTTACGACGGTATCCTTTCCGTGCATGCTGCTCGGCGGTTTGGATGACAGGGGCAGACACGCGGTGGGAGATGGTGGTGGTGACAGCCACGCACTCACACCCCTTCTGTTGACCGGTCCACTCCTCACCGTTCTAGCTGCACGTTCAGGTGCCTCGGAGCCAGCAGCAGACCGTTCCGCCGACGGGGCCACGCCTACGCTGGACGTCTGCCTAGCCCCTCTAGCCGTGTGTGATCCTTTGGCGTCTGCACCCATCCTCAGCCAGGCAGGCGGGGTGTGTGAGCTTCTGGGCTGCCCCACCGTGTTCCACGACCGTCCCTGCGTGCCTGTTGCTGGGACCGTCCTCCTCATGCCTGATGCACGGCTTTTGCGGGCTTGACGTGTGTTGACCTTGCCACCGCCATTCAGCATTACGACCGCAGTTTGTAAGGAAGAGAGAGGCTGCGGCGCTCGGATGCTTGTCTGGAGGCTTGTCGACGGGACCACGGCGAACGGCCACTGTGATCCGCAGGGAGAGGTTCTGGTGCAGTCAGGGGCCAGTTTGTCTCCCACCGCGGTGAAGCTTTGGTCGCTCTATGTCCGTTCTCTCTTCAGGGTATTTGAGGGGTACCTACTTCATGCTCACCACCTCACCGGCTCCCGCGAGTCGAGGGTGGGTGCGAGGTTTAAAGACTCGTTGTCCGTAGGTCGGTCCGGTCTCCTGCGGTCTTGTACCAGTGTCCTCAGCATTCGCGAGCTCGTGCCTGTCCGTGCTGCTGCACGGCTTGCACCCGACTCAAAAGTCTGCTGCCGCCTGGTCCTGACTCTCTAGGCCACCGACCGACGGTGACACCAGAGTACTCTGCCTCTGGCTGTTGCGGGGCGTGACGGCGTGTGTCGGGCTCCGGCCCTACACCCACACGCCGGCACTCTCTGCCCTCGAGCGCCCCGATAGTTTTGAGACCCCACATTCCTTGTCGGTTATTGCCCGGCGGCGGGCAAAGGCGGTCTCATCTCTTAAATGCCAGGCCGGTGGACGCCTGGTAGGGGACCAGGCAGGAGAGCTTGACGGGGAGGGTCGTCCCCGGGGCTGCTCGTCCCTTACCAAGGCTGATGCACATCCCACGCGGGTGGGATCCGACACTTTCGCCGTACCCGTCGAACGGGCCTGGTCAGGCACGTCTCGGCACGATCAGCCGCGGCAGGGCAAAGTCGATCTCGGTCCCTCTCGGTTTCAAGCTGTTGCCTGGGGCTCCAGCGCCGAGGGGCAAGCACACGGTCGTTTTGCACGGCGGCAGTTCCGGGTTGCCACGCACGTACGCGACGCCTTCGCTGCTGGAAGTGCTTCGCCACTGGTGTTCACACGGCGTTCTCCCCTCCGTGGGGGTGTCTTTGCCAGCGTCTGCGAGGATGGGGCTCACAGTTTTCGTCACTAAGGTCCGGCCTTGCCTGTTGTGTTACGACGGTATCCTTTCCGTGCATGCTGCTCGGCGGTTTGGATGACAGGGGCAGACACGCGGTGGGAGATGGTGGTGGTGACAGCCACGCACTCACACCCCTTCTGTTGACCGGTCCACTCCTCACCGTTCTAGCTGCACGTTCAGGTGCCTCGGAGCCAGCAGCAGACCGTTCCGCCGACGGGGCCACGCCTACGCTGGACGTCTGCCTAGCCCCTCTAGCCGTGTGTGATCCTTTGGCGTCTGCACCCATCCTCAGCCAGGCAGGCGGGGTGTGTGAGCTTCTCTGGGCTGCCCCACCGTGTTCCACGACCGTCCCTGCGTGCCTGTTGCTGGGACCGTCCTCCTCATGCCTGATGCACGGCTTTTGCGGGCTGACGTGTGTTGACCTTGCCACCGCCATTCAGCATTACGACCGCAGTTTGTAAGGAAGAGAGAGGCTGCGGCGCTCGGGTGCTTGTCTGGAGGCTTGTCGACGGGACCACGGCGAACGGCCACTGTGAGGCGCAGGGAGAGGTTCTGGTGCAGTCAGGGGCCAGTTTGTCTCCCACCGCGGTGAAGCTTTGGTCGCTCTATGTCCGTTCTCTCTTCAGGGTATTTGAGGGGTACCTACTTCATGCTCACCACCTCACCGGCTCCCGCGGGTCGAGGGTGGGTGCGAGGTTTAAAGACTCGTTGTCCGTAGGTCGGTCCGGTCTCCTGCGGTCTTGTACCAGTGTCCTCAGCATTCGCGAGCTCGTGCCTGTCCGTGCTGCTGCACGGCTTGCACCCGACTCAAAAGTCTGCTGCCGCCTGGTCCTGACTCTCTAGGCCACCGACCGACGGTGACACCAGAGTACTCTGCCTCTGGCTGTTGCGGGGCGTGACGGCGTGTGTCGGGCTCCGGCCCTACACCCACACGCCGGCACTCTCTGCCCTCGAGCGCCCCGATAGTTTTGAGACCACACATTCCTTGTCGGTTATTGCCCGGCGGCGGGCAAAGGCGGTCTCATCTCACAATGCCGGACGGGGTGAAGCCTGCTGAGGGGCCAGGCAGGAGAGCCTGACGGGGTGGGTCGTCCCCGGGGCTGCTCGTCCCTTACGCAGGCTGATGCTCAACCCACGCGGGTGGGGTTCGGTATTGTTGCTCTGTTCGTTCGAAAAGGCCTGGTCACACACGTCTTTGAAGGATCAGCCGGTGCAGGGCAAAGTCGATCTCGGTCCTTCTCGGTTTCAAGCTGGTGCCCGGGCGTCAGCGCCGAGGGGCAAGCACACGGTCGTTTTGCACGGCGGCAGTACCAGGTTGCAACGCACGTACGCGATGCCTTCGCTGCTGGAAGTGCTTCGCCACTGGTGTTCACACGGCGCTCTCCCCTCCGTGGGGGTGTCTTTGCCAGCGTCTGCGAGGATGGGGCTCACAGTATTCGTCACGAAGGTCCGGCCTTGCCTGTTTGGTTACGACGGTATCCTTTCCGTGCATGCTGCTCGGCGGTTTGGATGACAGGGGCAGACACGCGGTGGGAGATGGTGGTGGTGACAGCCACGCACTCACACCCCTTCTGTTGACCGGTCCACTCCTCACCGTTCTAGCTGCACGTTCAGGTGCCTCGGAGCCAGCAGCAGACCGTTCCGCCGACGGGGCCACGCCTACGCTGGACGTCTGCCTAGCCCCCCCCCTAGCCGTGTGTGATCCTTTGGCGTCTGCACTCTCCCTCAGCCAGGCAGGCGGGGTGTGTGAGCTTCTCTGGGCTGCCCCACCGTGTTCCACGGCCGTCCCTGCGTGCCTGTTGCTGGGACCGTCCTCCTCATGCCTGATGCACGGCTTTTGCGGGCTGACGTGTGATGAGCTTGCCACCGCCATTCAGCATTTGACGCTGTGCTCCCGAATAGCTGCGGCTTCTGCGTCTGGCGGCTTGACGACGGACAGGGAACGCCACTGCGTGATTCCGCGGAGAGGTTCTGGTGTAGTCAGGGGCCAGTTTGTCTCCGTCCATGCGGCCGCTTTGGTTATTTAATTGGGTAGGTACCTACTTCATGCTCACCACCTGACCGGCTCCCGTGAGTCGAGGGTGGGTGCGAGGTTTAAAGACTCGTTGTCGTCAGCGGTGCGATCTCCTGCGGTCGTGTGCGAGTGTCGTCAGCATTCGCGAGCTGGTGCCTGTCCGTGCTCAGCACGCTGCGGTCGTCCTGCCGCTTCCCCCTTCCCCAATCCGCTGAGGTTGGGGCGTGCGGGGTCGGCATGC
>NW_027649941.1:255000-277500 GCF_965287045.1 Carcharhinus amblyrhynchos | reverse complement strand
CCTGGAGAAGCAGGGGGAGAAGGTGGGCGATTGGGAGTGAGGCTGTGGGGGGGAGATCAAGCTGTTGGCGGGCTTGTGCGTGCCTTGGGCGGGCAGCAGCGTTGAGAAGGCGTGCAGGCAGCGGGCAGAAGACGAACCAGTGGCAGTGGATGACTGGAGAAGCAGGGGGAGAAGGTGGACCTTTGGGAGTCAGTCTCTGGCGGTAGCGGGGGGGAGATCAAGCTGTTGGCGGGCTGGTGGGTGCCTTGCACGGGCAGCAGCGGGGAGGTGATGAGCCAGTGGGACTGGACGCCTGGAGAAGCAGGGGGAGAAGGTGGACCATTGGGAGTCAGTCTCTGGCGGTAGTGGGGGGGAGATCAAGCTGTTGGCGGGCTTGTGGGTGCCTTCAACGGCCAGCAGCGGGGAGATGATGAGCCAGTGGGAGTGAGTGCCTGGAGAAGCAGGGGGAGAAGGTGGGCGATTGGGAGTGAGGCTGTGGGGGGGAGATCAAGCTGTTGGCGGGCTTGTGCGTGCCTTGGGCGGGCAGCAGCGTTGAGAAGGCGTGCAGGCAGCGGGCAGAAGACGAACCAGTGGGAGTGGATGACTGGAGAAGCAGGGGGAGCAGGTGGACCATTGGGAGTCAGTCTCTGGCGGTAGTGGGGGGGAGATCAAGCTGTTGGCGGGCTTGTGGGTGCCTTCAACGGCCAGCAGCGGGGAGATGATGAGCCAGTGGGAGTGAGTGCCTGGAGAAGCAGGGGGGAGAAGGTGGACCATTGGGAGTCAGTCTCTGGTGGTAGCGGGGGGGAGATCAAGCTGTTGGCGGGCTTGTGCGCGCCTTGCACGGGCAGCAACGGGGAGATGATGAGCCAGTGGGAGTGAGTGCCTGGAGAAGCAAGGGGGGGGCGGGGGGGGCGACATTCACCAGTTAGACTGGAGAAGCAGGGGGGAAACCAGGTGCTCCTGTTGCCTGGAGCAGGAGGGAAAACATTAACCAGTCGGTCTTGGTGCCTGGAGCAGGAGGGAAACCATTAACCAGTCGGGCATAGTCCCTGCAGAAGCTGGGGGGAACACGTTAACCAGTAGGACTTAGTCTGTGGAGAAGCCGGGGCAAAACATGAACCAACCGTGGGGAAAACATTAACCAGTCGGGCAAAACATTAACCAGTCGGGCAAAACATTAACCAACCGGGGAAAACATGAACCAACCGGGGGAAAACATGAACCAGTGGGACTTGGCCACTGGCTGGATGGGCAAATCATTCAGCGACCGTGGGGGAAGCTTGAACCAATCACGGGGAAAACATTAACCGGTGGGAATTGGTCCCTGGAAAAGCAGGGGCAAAACACTAACCAGTCGGGCTGACTGCCTGGAGCAGAAGGGAAAGCACTTACCAGTTGGACATGGTGCCTGCAGAAGCTTGGGGAAAGGACGGACCAGTCGGACTTAGTCTCTGGAGAAACAGGGGCAAAGCATTAACCAACCGAGGGCAAAACATTAACCAGTCGAGGAAAACATGAACCACTGCGGCAAAACATTAACCAGTCGGGCAAAACATTAACCACTCGGGCAAAACATTAACCAGTCGGGCAAAACATTAACCACTCGGGCAAAACATTAACCAGTCGGGCAAAACATTGACCAACTGGGCAAAACATTAATCAGTCGGGGAAAACATTAACCAACTGGGCAAAACATTAACCACTCGGGCCCAACATGAACCCGGGGGACTTGGGCTCTGCCTGGATGGGCCACACATGATGCAACGGTGGGGAAAGCATGAACCGACCGTGGGGATACCATTAACCAGTTGGACCTAGCCCCTGGAGAACCGTGGGAAAGAGATCAACCACTTGGGCTTGGTCCCTGGAGAACCGAGGGGAAAACATGAACCAGTTGGCCATAGTCCCTGCAGAAGCAGGGGCACAGCATCCACCGTCCGTGGGGAATACCTCAACCAGTCTTGCCGAACATTAACCAGTCGGGCAAAACATTAACCAACTGGGCAAAACATTAACCAGTCGTGCAAAACATTAACCACTCGGGCAAAACATTAACCAGTCGGGCAAAACATTAACCAGCTGGGGAAAACATTAACCACTCGGGCCAAACATGAACCTGGGGGACTTGGGCTCTGCCTGGATGGGCCACACGTGATGCAACGGTGGGGAAAGCATGAACCAACCGTGGGGAAAACATTAACCAGTTGGACCTAGCCCCTGGAGAACCGTTGGGGGAAAGATGAACCAGTTGGGCTTGGTCCCTGGAGAACCGAGGGGAAAACATTCACCAGTTGGCCATAGTCCCAAGAGAAGCAGGGGCACAGCATCCACCAACCGTCGGGAAAACATGAACCAGTCGGGCAAAACATTAACCACTCGGGCAAAACATTAACCAGCCGGGCAAAACATTAACCAACTGGGGAAAACATTAACCAGTCGGGCAAAACATGAAGCAGTGCGACTTGGGCTCTGCCTGGCTGGGCCACACATTCAGCCACGGTGGGGAAAGCATGAACCAACCGTGAGGAAAACATTAAGCAGTCGGACCTTGTCCCTGGAGGAACGAGGGGAAAACATTAACCAGTTGGCCGTAGTCCCTGGAGAAGCAGGGGCAAAACATGAACCAGTCGGACCTTGTCCCTGGAGAAGCGAGGGGAAAACACTCATCAGTTGGCCCGAGTCCCTGGAGAAGCATGGGCGCCGCATCAACCATCCGTGGGGAAAACATTAACCAGTCGGGCAAAACATTAACCAACCGGGCAAAACATTCACCAGTGGGGCTTAGGGTCTCGCTGGGTGGGCCAAACATGGGTCAACGGTGGGGAAGGCATGGACCAACCACGGGGAAGTCATTCAGCAGTGGGACTGGGTCCCTGGAGGAGCAGGGGGGAAAACATTGACCCGTCGGGCCTGGTCCCTGGAGAAGCGAAGGGGAAAACATTAACCAGTGGTGCTTCGTCCCTGGAGAACCGACGGGAAAACGGTAACCAGTTGGGCTCGCTCCCTGTAGAAGCAGGGGCAAAACGTCAGCCAACCGTGGGGAAAACATTAACCAGCCGGGCAAAACATGAACCACTCGGGCAAAACATTAACCAACTGGGGAAAACATTAACCAGTCGGACAAAACATTAACCAGTCGGACAAAACATTAATCAGTGGGGCTTAGGGTCTGGCTGGGTGGTCAAAACATGAAACAAGGGTGGGGAAGGCACGAACCAACCATGGGAAAGTCATTAAACAGTGGGACTTGGTCCCCGGAGAAGCAGGGGGAAAACACTAACCAGTCGGGCCTCGTCCCTGGAGAACCGAGGGGAAAACATTAACCGGGTGGCCATAGCCCCTGGAGAAGCAGGGGCACAGCATCAACCATCCTTGGGAAAACATTAACCAGTCGGGCAAAACATTAACCAGTAGGGCAAAACATTAACCAGTCGGGGAAAACATTCACCAACTGGGCAAAACATTAACCAGTCGGACAAAACATTAACCAACCGGGCAAAATATTAACCCGTGGGGCTTAGGGTCTGCGTGGGTGGGCAAATCGTGAAACAACTGTGGGGACGGCATGAACCAACCATGGGGAGGTGATTAAACAGTGGGACTTGGTCCCTGGAGGAGCAGGGGGAAAACATGAACCCGTCGGGCCTGGTGCCTGGAGAACCGAGGGGAAAACATGAACCAGTGGTGCTTGGTCCCTGGAGAACCGAGGGGAAAACGTTAACGAGTTGGGCTTGCTCCCTGGAGAAGCAGGGGCGAAACATGAACCAACCGTGGGCAAAACATTAACCAGCCGGGCAAAACATTAACCAGTCGGGCAAAACATTAACCAACCGGGCAAAACATTAACCAGTGGGGCTTAGGGTCTGTCTGGGTGGGCAAATCGTGAAACAAAGGTGGGGACGGCACGAACCAACCTTGGGGAAGTCATTCAACAGTGGGACTTGGTCCCTGGAGGAGCAGGGGGAAAACATTCACCCGTCGGGCCTGGTGCCTGGAGAACCGAGGGGAAAACATGAACCAGTGGTGCTTGGTCCCTGGAGAACCGCGGGGAAATCATTAACCAGTTGGGCTTCCTCCCTGGAGAAGCAGGGGCGAGACATGAACCAACCGTGGGCAAAACATTAACCAGTCGGGCAAAACATTAACCAGTCGGGGAAAACATTAACCAGTCGGGCAAAACATTAACCAACTGGGGAAAACATTAACCAACCGGGCAAAACATTAACCAGTGGGGCTTAGGGTCCGTCTGGTTGGGCAAATCATGAAACAACGGTGGGGACGGCATGAACCAACCATGGGGACGTCATTCAACAGTGGGACTTGGTCCCTGGAGGAGCAGGGGGAAAACATAAACCAGTTGGGCTGGGTGACTGGAGAAGCGCAGGGGAAAACATTAACCAGTGGTGCTTGGTCCCTGGAGAACCGAGGGGGAAACATTAACCAGTTGGGCCTGCTCCCTGGAGAAGCAGGGGCGAAACATGAACCAACCGTGGGCAAAACATTAACCAGTCGGGCAAAACATTAACCAACTGGGCAAAACATTAACCAGTCGGACAAAACATTAACCAGTCGGGCAAAACGTTAACCGGTGGGGCTTAGGGTCTGTCTGGGTGGGCAAATCGTCAGAGAACGGTGGGGACGGCATGAACCAACCTTGGGGAAGTCATTCAACAGTGGGACTTGGTCCCTGGCGGAGCAGGGGGGAAAACATTCACCCGTCGGGCCTGGTGCCTGGAGAACCGCGGGGAAAACATTAACCAGTGGTGCTTGGTCCCTGGAGAACCGAGGGGAAAACATTAACCAGTTGGGCGTACTCCCTGGAGAAGCAGCGGCAAAACGTTAGCCAGCCGTGGGGAAAACATTAACCAGCAGGGCAAAACATTAACCAGTCGGGCAAAACATTACCCAACTGGGCAAAACATTAACCAGTCGGACAAAACATTAACCAGTCGGGCAAAACATTAACCGGTGGGGCTTAGGGTCTGTCTGGGTGGGCAAATGGTGAGACAACGGTGGGGACGGCATGAACCAACCTTGGGGAAGTCATTCCACAGTGGGACTTGGTCCCTGGCGGAGCAGGGGGGAAAACATTCACCCGTCGGGCCTGGTGCCTGGAGAACCGAGGGGAAAACATTAACCAGTGGTGCTTGGTCCCTGGAGAACCGAGGGGAAAACATTAACCAGTTGGGCTTGCTCCCTGGAGAAGCAGGGGCGAAACATGAACCAACCGTGGGCAAAACATTAACCAGCCGGGCAAAACATTAACCAGTCGGGCAAAACATTAACCAACTGGGGAAACCATTAACCAGTCGGGCAAAACATTAACCAACTGGGCAAAACATGAACCAGTGGGGCTTAGGGTCTGGCTGGGTGGGCAAATCGTGAAACAACGGTGGGGAAGGCATGAACCAAACATGGGGAAGTCATGACACAGTGGGGCTTGGTCCCTGGAGGAGCAGGGGGAAAACATTCACCCGTCGGGCCCTGTCCCTGGAGAAGCGAAGGGGAAAACATTATCCAGTGGTGCTTGGTCCCTGGAGAACCGAGGGGAGAACATTAACCAGTTGGGCTTGCTCCCTGGAGAAGCAGGGGCGAAACATGAACCAGCCGTGGGCAAAACATTAACCAGTCGGGCAAAACATTAACCAACCCCGCAAAACATTAACCAGTGGGGCTTAGGGTCCGTCTGGTTGGGCAAATCATGAAACAACGGTGGGGACGGCATGAACCAACCATAGGGACGTCATTCAACAGTGGGACTTGGTCCCTGGAGGAGCAGGGGGAAAACATAAACCAGTTGGGCTGGGTGACTGGAGAAGCGCAGGGGAAAACATTAACCAGTGGTGCTTGGTCCCTGGAGAACCGAGGGGGAAACATTAACCAGTCGGGCCTGCTCCCTGGAGAAGCAGGGGCGAAACATGAACCCACCGTGGGCAAAACATTAACCAGTCGGGCAAAACATTAACCAGTCGGGCAAAACATTAACCAACTGGGCAAAACATTAACCAGTCGGACAAAACATTAACCAGTCGGGCAAAACGTTAACCGGTGGGGCTTAGGGTCTGTCTGGGTGGGCAAATCGTCAGAGAACGGTGGGGACGGCATGAACCAACCTTGGGGAAGTCATTCAACAGTGGGACTTGGTCCCTGGAGGAGCAGGGGGGAAAACATTCACCCGTCGGGCCTGGTGCCTGGAGAACCGAGGGGAAAACATTAACCAGTGGTGTTTGGTCCCTGGAGAACCGAGGGGAAAACATGAACCGGTTGGGCGTACTCCCTGGAGAAGCAGGGGCAAAACGGTAGCCAGCCGTGGGGAAAACATTAACCAGTAGGGCAAAACATTAACCAGTCGGGGAAAACATTAACCAACTGGGCAAAACATTAACCAGTCGGACAAAACATTAACCAGTCGGGCTAAACATTAACCGGTGGGGCTTAGGGTCTGTCTGGGTGGGCAAATCGTGAGAGAACGGTGGGGAAGGCATGAACCAAACATGGGGAAGTCATGACACAGTGGGGCTTGGTCCCTGGAGGAGCAGGGGGAAAACATTAACCCGTCGGGCCCTGTCCCTGGAGAAGCGAAGGGGAAAACATTATCCAGTGGTGCTTGGTCCCTGGAGAACCGAGGGGAAAACATTAACCAGTTGCACTTGCTCCCTGGAGAAGCAGGAGCACAGCATGAACCAACCGTGGGGAAAACATTAACCAGTCGGGCAAAACATTAACCAACCGGGGAAAACATTAACCAGTCGGGCAAAACATTAACCAGTCCGAATTCGGGTCTGGCTGGATGGGCAAAGCATGGAACAACGGTGGGGAAAGCATGATCCAACCACCGGGAAGTCATTCAACTGTGGGACTTGGCCCCTGGAGAAGCAGGGGGAAAACATTAACCAGTCGGGGCTGGGTGCCTGGAGAAGCTGGGGGAAAGCATTAACCAGTTGTGCTTGGTCCCTGGAGAACCGAGGGGAAAGCGTTCAACAGTTGAACAGAGTCCCTGGCGACGCAGGGGCACAGCATCAAACAACCGTGGGGAAAACATTAACCAGTCAGGCCAAACATTAACCAGTCGGGGAAAACATTAACCAACTGGGGAAAACATTAACCAGTCGGACAAAACATTAACCAGTCGGGGAAAACAGGAACCAACTGGGGAAAACATTACCCAGTCGGACAAAACATTAACCAACCGGGCAAAACATTAACCCGTGGGGCTTAGGGCCTGGCTCGATGGGCAAGACATGAACCAGCCGTGGGGAAAACTTGAACCAGTGGGACTTGGAGCCTGGAGAAGCAGGGGGGGGGGGGGTGGATAACATGAACCGGTCGGGGAAAACTTTCACCTCTTCCCCCTTTATCTCTGTGTCCCAGTAAGCTGATTCAGTGTGAATGTAGGCCTTGCTTGTGAGGCGAATCATTCATGTTGACACCTTTAAATATCGATCCCCCCTCTCTCTGCCTGTCTGTCTCTCCCTCTCTCTCACTGTCCCTCTCTCTCAGTAACTTCCCTGCAGTGTTCATGTAAGCCTGACTTCTGACACGTGAGAAACTTTAAAAACTCGCTCTCTCTGCCAGTTCAGGCACAGCTTGAGTGTTCGAGTGAGAGGGGGGGAGGGGTGAGTATTGAAGCAGGTGCAGGCAGCTGTCAACAAAGCTTTGAAGAAACGGCAGGCAATGTTTGTAAACATGCTGAGGGAACGGCAAAGTCAGTGTGTCAGCCAGGTGGGGGAAGGGAGGCTTCCACTTGCTGCTGCTGCTGCTGCTGCTGTTTGGGCCATGACAGTTCCCTTTTTTATTGTACCCTCTGGACAAGCAGGGACAAGACATGAACCTGGTGTACTGAGTCCCTGTAGAAGCGAGAGGAAAACATTCACCAGTCGGATGTGGTCTCCGGAGAAGCAGGGGCAAAACATTAACCAGTCGGAGAAATCATTAACCAGTGGCACTTGGTGCATGGAGAAGCGAGGGGAAAACATTAACCAGCCGGACATCGTCCCTGGAGAAGCCAGGGGACAACATGAACCAGTCGGACTTTGTCTCTGGCGAAGCAGGGGCAAAAGATGAACCAACCGCGGGGGAAAACATTAACCCACCGGGGAAAACATTAACCAGTCGGGGAAAACTTTCACCTCTCCCTCTGTCTCTCTGTGTCCCAGGAAGCTGATCCAGTCTGAATGTAGGCCTTGCTTGTGAGGCGAATCATTCACGTTGACACCTTTGAATATCGATTCCCCCCTCTCTCTCTGCCTGCCTGCCTGCCTGTCTGTCTGTCTGTCTGTCTGTCTGCCTGACTCTCTCAGTAACTTCACTTCAATGTGAATGTAAGCCTGACTTCGGACACTTCATCCACTTTAAAAACTCACTCGCTGCCTCTCGCAGTTCCGGCACAGGTCGAGTGCTGGATTGAGTGCGCGGGAGAGGTGAGTGTTGACACAGGTGCAGGTAACTGTCAACAAAGCTTTGAAGAAATGACATGCAGTGTTTGTAAACATGCTGAGGTTATGGGAAGGTCAGTGTATCAGCCAGGTGGGGGAAGGGAGGCTTCCACTTGCCAGGGGAAAACAGTTACCAGCTGCTGCTGCGGTGTGGGCAATGGCAGTCCCCCCCTTGGATTTTGTACCCTCTGCACAAGCAGGAGCAAAACATGAACCACTTGGACGTGCTGCCTGGAGCAGAAGGGAAAACATTCACCACTTAGACTCTGGTCCCTGGGGTCGAAGGGAAGACGTGAAACCAGTTGCACTTAGTCTCCAGAGAAGCAGGGGCAAAACACTCACCAGTCGGGGAAAACATGAACCAGTCGGACCGAGTCCCCGGAGAAGCGGCGGGGAAAGCATTCACCAGGCAGCAGGAGTCCCTGGAGAACCGAGGGGAAAACATTAACCAGTTGGGCTTGGTCCCTGTAGCAGCAGAGGCAAAACATTCACCAGACGGGGAAAACATTAACCAGTCGGGCAAAACATTAACCAGGAAGCCGCAGCCGCTGGTGCATCATGCAAGTCATTAACCACTCGGTACTTTGTCCCTGGGAGCAGCAGGGAAAGCATAAACCAGCCGGGGAAAACATTAACCAGAAAGCCGCAGCCGCTGCAGCATCGTGGAAGCCATTGACCAGTCGGTACATTGCCCCTGGGAGCAGCAGGGAACACATTAACCAGTCGGGCAAAACATTAACCAGTCGGGCAAAACATTTACCAGAAAGCTGCAGCCGCTGGAGGACCGTGGAAGTCATTAACCAGTCGGTACTTTGTCTCTGGGAGCAGCAGTGAAAACATTGACCCGTCGGGGAAAACATTAAGCAGCAAGCCGCAGCCGCTGGAGGATCGTGGAAGTCATTAACCAGTCGGTACTTTGTCCCTGGGAGCAGCAGGGAACACATTAACCAGTCGGGCAAAACATTAACCAGTCGGGCAAAACATTAACCAGAAAGCTGCAGCCGCTGGAGGATCGTGGAAGTCATTAACCAGTCGGTACTTTGTCCCTGGGAGCAGCAGGGAACACATTAACCAGTCGGGCAAAACATTAACCAGTCGGGCAAAACATTAACCAGAAAGCTGCAGCCGCTGGAGGATCGTGGAAGTCATTAACCAGTCGGTACTTTGTCCCTGGAGCAGCAGTGAAAACAATACCCCGTCGGGCAAAACATTAACCAGAAAGCCGCAGCCGCTGGAGGATCGTGGAAGTCATTAACCAGTCGGTACTTGGTCCCTGGGAGCAGAAGGGAAAACATTAACCAGCCGGGGAGAACATTAAACAGGAAGCCACAGCCGCTGGAGGATCGTGGAAGTCATTAACCAGTCGGTACTTTGTCCCTGGGAGCAGCAGGCAAAACATTAAACCGTCGGGGAAAAGATTGAGCAGCAAGCCGCAGCCGCTGGAGCATCGTGGAAGTCATTAACCAGTCGGTACTTTGTCCCTGGAGCAGCAGGCAAAACATTAACCAGTCGGGCAAAACATTAACCAGAAAGCCGCAGCCGCTGGAGCATCGTGGAAGTCATTAACCAGTCGGTACTTTGTCCCTGGAGCAGCAGGCAAAACATTAACCAGCCGGGGAAAACATTGAGCAGCAAGCCGAAGCCGCTGGAGCATCGTGGAAGTCATTAACCAGTCGGTACTTTGTCCCTGGAGCAGCAGGCAAAACATTAACCAGCCGGGGAAAACATTGAGCAGCAAACCGCAGCCGCTGGAGCATCGTGGAAGTCATTAACCAGTCGGTACTTTGTCCCTGGAGCAGCAGGCAAAACATTAACCAGTCGGGGAAAACATTGAGCAGCAAGCCGCAGCCGCTGGAGCATCGTGGAAGTCATTAACCAGTCGGTACTTTGTCCCTGGAGCAGCAGGCAAAACATTAACCAGCCGGGGAAAACATTGAGCAGCAAGCCGCAGCCGCTGGAGCATCGTGGAAGTCATTAACCAGTCGGTACTTTGTCCCTGGAGCAGCAGGCAAAACATTAACCAGCCGGGGAAAACATTGAGCAGCAAGCCGCAGCCGCTGGAGCATCGTGGAAGTCATTAACCAGTCGGTACTTTGTCCCTGGAGCAGCAGGCAAAACATTAACCAGTCGGGGAAAACATTGAGCAGGAAGCCGCAGCCGCTGGAGCATCGTGGAAGTCATTAACCAGTCGGTACTTTGTCCCTGGAGCAGCAGGGAAAACATTAACCAGTGGCGGAAAGCAGGAAGCAGTCGGAGAAAACATGAACCACCAACGCCGCAGCCGCTGGAGCGTCGGGCAAGTCATTAACCAGTCGAAATTTGGTCCCTGGAGCAGCGGGGAAAACATTAACCAGTTGGGGACAACATTAACCAGTCGGGGACAGCATTAACCAGTGCATAGTTTGTCGACCTGTAGGCGGCGCTCTGGAAGGACCTGCCGCCCGGGGGGTGGCGTTTCGGGGACGGGGAGACCCCCAGCAAGGCGGCCTGGCCGTTGGAATTGAGAAAAAATGCTTCTTAAAAAAGAACCGTGGTCGGCTAAGGGAGTCAATTTGACCAGCCATACCGCCGGCGGAGCCTCCTCGGCGGTAGGACTACCGGAGGGTTTCCCGCTGACGTAAGCGAAGGCCGATTGCGGTCAGGTGGGTTGGCGGGGTACCTGCAGATTAGTAGGAGGGCGAAAACGGTGGTAAAACATTAACCAGTTTTGGAGATCCAAGGAAGTACACGGCCGAGAGTGAGAAGTGGTCCACGACCGAGGTCCCATGTCTGCTGGGGCCGCCACGGGCTGCCGCCCCGACGGCCATTCGGCCGGAATGGGCTAGTATTTTCCCGAATTTCTAGCTCTTTCTCCGGCTTGTTTGGCCGTGCGGAAAGCGGCTGCCTGGTGGCCAGCGGCAGACAGGGAAGCCCTCCCCTCGCGTAAGGGACCCGAGGAGCCCCGGAGGCACCCGGGGAGGAGGACCGGCGGCGGCCGGAACGGAGGAGTAGCCAGCCCGCGGAGTACGGAGCTGGTGAAACTCATTAACCAGTTGGGACTTAGTCTCTGGCAGAGAGACGGTCCAGCCAGCCAGCTGGTGCGAGGCACCCGACTTGACCGGTGGAAGCCGGGAAGAAGCACTGCCAGCAGGGGCAACAGTTGAGCAAAAGCCCGCGGTGTATGGACCCTGTGTAACTCATTAACCAGTTCGGATTTCGTCTCTGGCAGAGAGACGGTCCAGCCTGCCAGCTGGTGTGAGGCACCCGATTTGCCCGGTGGCAGACGGGGAGAAGCACCGCTGGCACGGGCAACATTTGAAAATCAGCCCGCGGTGTATGGACCCTGTGTAACTCATTAACCAGTTTGGACTTAGTCTCTGGCAGAGAGATGGTCCAGCCAGCTGGTGTGAGCGGCCCGGTGTGCCCTGCCGCCCGGGGGGTGACGTCCCTGGGACGGGGAGACCCCCAGCAAGGCGGCCTGGCCGTTGGAATTGAGAAAAAATGCTGTTTAAAAAAGAACCGTGGTCGGCTAAGGGAGTCAATTTGACCAGCCATACCGCCGGCGGAGCCTCCTCGGCGGTAGGACTACCGGAGGGTTTCCCGCTGACGTAAGCGAAGGCCGATTGCGGTCAGGTGGGTTGGCGGGGTACCTGCAGATTAGTAGGAGGGCGAAAACGGTGGTAAAACATTAACCAGTTTTGGAGATCCAAGGAAGTACACGGCCGAGAGTGAGAAGTGGTCCCCGACCGAGGTCCCATGTCTGCTGGGGCCGCCACGGGCGGCCGCCCCGACGGCCATTCGGCCGGAATGGGCTAGTATTTTCCCGAATTTCTAGCCCTTTCTCCGGCTTGTTTGGCCGTGGGGAAAGCGGCTGCCTGGTGGCCAGCGGCAGACAGGGAAGCCCTCCCCTCGCGTAAGGGACCCGAGGAGCCCCGGAGGCACCCGGGGAGGAGGACCGGCGGCGGCCGGAACGGAGGAGTAGCCAGCCCGCGGAGTACGGAGCTGGTGAAACTCATTAACCAGTTGGGACTTAGTCTCTGGCAGAGAGACGGTCCAGCCAGCCAGCTGGTGCGAGGCACCCGACTTGACCGGTGGAAGCCGGGAAGAAGCACTGCCAGCAGGGGCAACAGTTGAGCAAAAGCCCGCGGTGTATGGACCCTGTGTAACTCATTAACCAGTTCGGATTTCGTCTCTGGCAGAGAGACGGTCCAGCCTGCCAGCTGGTGTGAGGCACCCGATTTGCCCGGTGGCAGACGGGGAGAAGCACCGCTGGCACGGGCAACATTTGAAAATCAGCCCGCGGTGTATGGACCCTGTGTAACTCATTAACCAGTTTGGACTTAGTCTCTGGCAGAGAGATGGTCCAGCCAGCTGGTGTGAGCGGCCCGGTGTGCCCTGCCGCCCGGGGGGTGACGTCCCTGGGACGGGGAGACCCCCAGCAAGGCGGCCTGGCCGTTGGAATTGAGAAAAAATGCTGTTTAAAAAAGAACCGTGGTCGGCTAAGGGAGTCAATTTGACCAGCCATACCGCCGGCGGAGCCTCCTCGGCGGTAGGACTACCGGAGGGTTTCCCGCTGACGTAAGCGAAGGCCGATTGCGGTCAGGTGGGTTGGCGGGGTACCTGCAGATTAGTAGGAGGGCGAAAACGGTGGTAAAACATTAACCAGTTTTGGAGATCCAAGGAAGTACACGGCCGAGAGTGAGAAGTGGTCCCCGACCGAGGTCCCATGTCTGCTGGGGCCGCCACGGGCGGCCGCCCCGACGGCCATTCGGCCGGAATGGGCTAGTATTTTCCCGAATTTCTAGCCCTTTCTCCGGCTTGTTTGGCCGTGGGGAAAGCGGCTGCCTGGTGGCCAGCGGCAGACAGGGAAGCCCTCCCCTCGCGTAAGGGACCCGAGGAGCCCCGGAGGCACCCGGGGAGGAGGACCGGCGGCGGCCGGAACGGAGGAGTAGCCAGCCCGCGGAGTACGGAGCTGGTGAAACTCATTAACCAGTTGGGACTTAGTCTCTGGCAGAGAGACGGTCCAGCCAGCCAGCTGGTGCGAGGCACCCGACTTGACCGGTGGAAGCCGGGAAGAAGCACTGCCAGCAGGGGCAACAGTTGAGCAAAAGCCCGCGGTGTATGGACCCTGTGTAACTCATTAACCAGTTCGGATTTCGTCTCTGGCAGAGAGACGGTCCAGCCTGCCAGCTGGTGTGAGGCACCCGATTTGCCCGGTGGCAGACGGGGAGAAGCACCGCTGGCACGGGCAACATTTGAAAATCAGCCCGCGGTGTATGGACCCTGTGTAACTCATTAACCAGTTTGGACTTAGTCTCTGGCAGAGAGATGGTCCAGCCAGCTGGTGTGAGCGGCCCGGTGTGCCCTGCCGCCCGGGGGGTGACGTCCCTGGGACGGGGAGACCCCCAGCAAGGCGGCCTGGCCGTTGGAATTGAGAAAAAATGCTGTTTAAAAAAGAACCGTGGTCGGCTAAGGGAGTCAATTTGACCAGCCATACCGCCGGCGGAGCCTCCTCGGCGGTAGGACTACCGGAGGGTTTCCCGCTGACGTAAGCGAAGGCCGATTGCGGTCAGGTGGGTTGGCGGGGTACCTGCAGATTAGTAGGAGGGCGAAAACGGTGGTAAAACATTAACCAGTTTTGGAGATCCAAGGAAGTACACGGCCGAGAGTGAGAAGTGGTCCCCGACCGAGGTCCCATGTCTGCTGGGGCCGCCACGGGCGGCCGCCCCGACGGCCATTCGGCCGGAATGGGCTAGTATTTTCCCGAATTTCTAGCCCTTTCTCCGGCTTGTTTGGCCGTGGGGAAAGCGGCTGCCTGGTGGCCAGCGGCAGACAGGGAAGCCCTCCCCTCGCGTAAGGGACCCGAGGAGCCCCGGAGGCACCCGGGGAGGAGGACCGGCGGCGGCCGGAACGGAGGAGTAGCCAGCCCGCGGAGTACGGAGCTGGTGAAACTCATTAACCAGTTGGGACTTAGTCTCTGGCAGAGAGACGGTCCAGCCAGCCAGCTGGTGCGAGGCACCCGACTTGACCGGTGGAAGCCGGGAAGAAGCACTGCCAGCAGGGGCAACAGTTGAGCAAAAGCCCGCGGTGTATGGACCCTGTGTAACTCATTAACCAGTTCGGATTTCGTCTCTGGCAGAGAGACGGTCCAGCCTGCCAGCTGGTGTGAGGCACCCGATTTGCCCGGTGGCAGACGGGGAGAAGCACCGCTGGCACGGGCAACATTTGAAAATCAGCCCGCGGTGTATGGACCCTGTGTAACTCATTAACCAGTTTGGACTTAGTCTCTGGCAGAGAGATGGTCCAGCCAGCTGGTGTGAGCGGCCCGGTGTGCCCTGCCGCCCGGGGGGTGACGTCCCTGGGACGGGGAGACCCCCAGCAAGGCGGCCTGGCCGTTGGAATTGAGAAAAAATGCTGTTTAAAAAAGAACCGTGGTCGGCTAAGGGAGTCAATTTGACCAGCCATACCGCCGGCGGAGCCTCCTCGGCGGTAGGACTACCGGAGGGTTTCCCGCTGACGTAAGCGAAGGCCGATTGCGGTCAGGTGGGTTGGCGGGGTACCTGCAGATTAGTAGGAGGGCGAAAACGGTGGTAAAACATTAACCAGTTTTGGAGATCCAAGGAAGTACACGGCCGAGAGTGAGAAGTGGTCCCCGACCGAGGTCCCATGTCTGCTGGGGCCGCCACGGGCGGCCGCCCCGACGGCCATTCGGCCGGAATGGGCTAGTATTTTCCCGAATTTCTAGCCCTTTCTCCGGCTTGTTTGGCCGTGGGGAAAGCGGCTGCCTGGTGGCCAGCGGCAGACAGGGAAGCCCTCCCCTCGCGTAAGGGACCCGAGGAGCCCCGGAGGCACCCGGGGAGGAGGACCGGCGGCGGCCGGAACGGAGGAGTAGCCAGCCCGCGGAGTACGGAGCTGGTGAAACTCATTAACCAGTTGGGACTTAGTCTCTGGCAGAGAGACGGTCCAGCCAGCCAGCTGGTGCGAGGCACCCGACTTGACCGGTGGAAGCCGGGAAGAAGCACTGCCAGCAGGGGCAACAGTTGAGCAAAAGCCCGCGGTGTATGGACCCTGTGTAACTCATTAACCAGTTCGGATTTCGTCTCTGGCAGAGAGACGGTCCAGCCTGCCAGCTGGTGTGAGGCACCCGATTTGCCCGGTGGCAGACGGGGAGAAGCACCGCTGGCACGGGCAACATTTGAAAATCAGCCCGCGGTGTATGGACCCTGTGTAACTCATTAACCAGTTTGGACTTAGTCTCTGGCAGAGAGATGGTCCAGCCAGCTGGTGTGAGGGGCCCGGTTTGCCCGGTGGTAGCCGGGCAGAAGCACTGCTGGCGGGGGCGACAGTTGAAGAAAAGCCCGTGGTGTATGGAGCCGGTGTAACTCATTAACCAGTTTGGACTTAGTCTCTGGCAGAGAGATGGTCCAGCCAGCTGGTGACAGGGGCCCCGATTTGCCCGGTGGTAGCCGGGCAGAAGCACTGCTGGCGGGGGCAACAGTTGAAAAAAAGCCCGCGGTGTATGGTGCCGGTGTAACTCATTAACCAGTTTGGACTTAGTCTCTGGCAGAGAGATGGTCCAGGGGTACTTCGGGCCTTTGAAAAAAAATGCACCTCAGGGTGCGGTGGTCCCACCGAATTTGAGGCTCCCTGAGCGGTCAGAGCAAGGAGCAGGAGCGCGGTGGGAAGTCTATGGGGCAGATCCGGTCGGCGAACCGGGCCCAGAGTGCGTGGTTTCCGGCAGAGGCCGGCGGGTCAGTCCCTTGGGACTAGTCTCCGGCAATTTCCAGCAGAGCTTCAGGGAGGCTGGTTAATGGTTTGCCGGACGGAAGTCTATGGGGCAGATCCGGTCGGCGAACCGGGGACACAGTGCGTGGTTTCCCGCAGAGGTCGGAGGGTCAGTCCCTTGGAGGTATCCGCAGGCAATTCCCAGCACAGCTGCTGGGAGGCTGGTTAATGGTTTGTCCTCGGGAGCCTCCATGAAGGTTCGACAGATCCGGTTTGCGGGCCTCCCAGGCACCTTCCCCGGTAGGACTACCGGGGACACCCCGCCCAGGTGGCCACCAGCCATTTCTGGATAGGTGGGTTGGCGGGGTGCCCGGAGATTTTCGGGAACTCGTTTTTCAGAACATTTTTGGTCAATGGGAGTGACTGAAAAAGATACCCAGGAAAGTGTTACTTCGCGGATGGGGACTTTGGGCAAATATAAGTCCTTTTGAAGTGCACTCAAGTGTCTGATGGGTCGCCAGACACTTTGTCATTTTTTCGAAAATTCCTGGGTTTGTTCTGGAAAACGGCTAGAGTTGCCTGGCCGGTGGTGACTCTAGTCAGATATATATATTATAGGCTAGTATATATATCAATAAACAATTGTCGGGTGGTCGTGCAGACGCCTTGTCAATGGTTTATTTAGCAAAATGCACTTTGGGCGAAGAGTGCTGGCACTTCGGGTGCAGAGTGCCGAGTTCCTACGCACGCCGGGCAACACGAGAAAGCAGTGCGTTAGCCAACGGAACTGGAGTGTCCACAGTTCCATGCCTATAAGCTTGCACCTATAGGCTCGAGGTCAAGGCACTTTTGGGGCAGAGTGCCTGCACTTTGAGAGGGCAAAGTGCAAAGTTCCTTTCGCTGGTTTGCTTTCCATGCGGCTTTGGGGGAATCTGGAAGCGGTTCCAGTTCTAAGCCGAAAACTAACGGACCTAATGGCTCGAAATGAAAAAAAGGGCACTTTTGGTGCAGAGTGCCAGCACTTTGAGGCAGCAAAGTGCTAAGTTCCTTTTATGTTGCATTCTAAAGAAATGGATTAGATACACAAGAATGCAAGGCAACGCTCGGCGGCCGGCTCGAAACCGTGCGATTGCTTAAGTGGATAATGCTGATATGACCTGGCGGTCAAAAAGATTCTAAGTCCGAAACTTTGAACCTGACGGCTCGAACGTTTTAACAAAAAGGGCACTTTTGGTGCAGAGTGCCAGCACTTTGAGGCAGCAAAGTGCTAAGTTCCTTTTATTTTGCATTCTAAAGAAATGGATTAGATACACAAGAATGCAAGGCAACGCTCGGCGGCCGGCTCGAAACCGTGCGATTGCTTAAGTGGATAATGGTTATGTGACCTGGCGGTCAAAAAGATTCTAAGTCCGAAACTTTGAACCTGACGGCTCGAACGCTTTAAAAACAAGGGCACTTTTGGTGCAGAGTGCCAGCACTTTGAGGCAGCAAAGTGCCGTGTTCCGTACATGTTGCATTCTAAAGAGATGGATGAGATACATAAGAATGCAAGGCAACGCTCGGCGGCCGGCTCGAAACCGTGCGATTGCTTAACTGGACAATGTCTCAGATATGTGACCTGGCGGTCAAAAGATCCTAAGTCCGAAACTTTGAACCTGACGGCTCGAACGTTTTAAAAACAAGGGCACTTTTGGTGCAGAGTGCCAGCACTTTGAGGCAGCAAAGTGCCGTGTTCCGTACATGTTGCATTCTAAAGAGATGGATGAGATACATAAGAATGCAAGGCAACGCTCGGCGGCCGGCTCGAAACCGTGCGATTGCTTAACTGGACAATGTCTCAGATATGTGACCTGGCGGTCACAGATGCCATCCTCTGGCGTTCGATGGGAACTACGGTGAGCTGGAATGTTCCCCATCGTCGCCTACAAACTCCATGATTGACATTTATTTCACGTCCCTGGTGGTAGGGATCTCAGTGTGGTGGTGTGTGTGTGCGTTGGGTGCCGTGCTAAGTGGTGACCTCCCGTGCCGACAAGAACTTGTAGGTACTGGGGGGGCCCTTGGCGGCCCATCGTGCATGTAGTTCACGACGCTTGGGTGGCGTGCTAAGTGGTGACCTCCCGTGCCGACAAGCACTTGTAGGTACTGGGGGGGCCCTTGGCGGCCCATCGTGCATGTGCTGCAGACGCTTGGGTGGCGTGCTAAGTGGTGACCTCCCGTGCCGACAAGGACTTGTAGGTACTGGGGGGGCCCTTGGCGGCCCATCGTTCATGTAGTGCATGCCGCTTGGGTGCCGTGCTAAGTGGTGACCTCCCGTGCCGACAAACACTTGTAGGTACTGGGGGGGCCCTTGGCGGCCCATCGTGCGTGTGCTGCAGCCGCTTGGGTGGCGTGCTAAGTGGTGACCTCCCGTGCCGACAAGAACTTGTAGGTACTGGGGGGGCCCTTGGCGGCCCATCGTGCATGCACTGCTGCAGAACGCTGAGAGTTGGCCCTCCGCTGACCCGGATTTCTTCCGGGTGGATGGACGTTGTCGTTTCGTTGTCTGGGAGACCAAGGCGATCCGCGAGTGCACTTCGGTGCAAGAGGCACGTGACGGTTCCTGAAACGGGCCAGTGATCGGCACTCACTGCTTGGCGAACCCGTTCTTCAGGCCGGCAAACTATTTCTCTACCATTACGGCAGGTGTGCAGCACGACACACGGCTCGGCAATGTGGCATTTCCTTTTTGTGGCGTGTTGTGCATCTGCCGTTCCGGCCGGTTGCACCCACTTTTGGTACCTGGGACGAGCACGGTCTTCCTTGTCGGCGAGGGAAGATCGTTGCGCAGGCCGCTCGCCCGGTTCTGACAGCTCAACACAATGGCCTTGTTCCTCCGTGCAGTAGGTGAGTTGGAGGGGGCACCTCCCACCTAACTAACCGCAACCCTAGGGCATCACTGATGCCGGCACGCCCCGCACTCGTTCTTCCTGCGAAGGGGGCTACCATGTTCCGAACAAAAGGGCGAGGAGAGGTGAGCAAATAAGCCCTAGACAAATCCGCACTGAGCTGACAGGAGAGTCTTTCCCGTTCTGATGATAAGCAAAGGGCGGAAACATATATGAAGGAACGCTGGTCGCAAATGAGCCCCGCGGCGGCGGGATTGCGCTTGCATTCCGGGAGGCGTTTGTGTGTCCGTGTCACGGGGGTGGCGCAGCTGCTGCAGTGGTTTTCGAACTCAACTGAGTGGCGGTGTCCAACCCCAGCACGCCACGCACCTGCCCTCCTGCCTTGCATGCGCCGGAAGGTGACTGTGTCAACGGTGGTGGTTCGGCTGCTTGAGTCGTCTGCCGACTCAACTCAGTGGCGTGGTCCGACCCCAGCACGCCACGCACCTGACCGCCTGGCTTGCATCCGAGAAGGCGTTTGTGCGACCCGTGTCACGGCGGCGGCTCAGCTTCCCGAGTGGTCTTCGTACTCAACTCGGTGGCGGGGCTCGACCCCAGCACGACGCGCACCTGTCCTGCTTGCTTGCATCCGAGACGGCGTTTGTGTGTCCCCGTGTCACGGTGGCGGTTCAGCTGCTGCAAGTCGTTGGCGGACTCAACCGAGTGGCGGTGTCCAACACGAGCAGGCCACGCACTTTCGAGTGCTTGCTCGGCTGGCTGGCATCCGAGGGAGGCGTTTGTGTGTCCGTGTCACGGCGGGGGCTCAGCTGCCTGAGTGGTTTCCCAACTCAACTCAGCGGCGGAGTCCAACCCCAGCACGCCACGCACCTGACCTCTTCGTCTGCTGGCCTCCGACAAGCCGCTGTGGTGTGCCCGTGCCAGGGCGTTGGTTCGGCTGCTGCCGGCGTTTGCCCACTCAACCCTGTGGCCTTGGTCCGACCCCAGCACGGCACGCACCTGTCCTGCCCGCTTTAGTCCGGGAAGGCGTTTGTGTGTCCGTGTCACGGCGGCGGTCCAGCTGCTCGAGTGGTGGGCCAAAACTCCGTGCCGTGGCTCGGTCCAACCTCAGCACGCCGCGCACTTGTAACGCTGGCTTGCATCCACCAGGTGGCGCCCGTGTCACGTGGGTGGCGCAGCCGCTCGCAGTCGTTCGCCGACTCAACTCAGTGGCGGTGTCCGGCACCAGCACGGCGGGCTCCTGTTCTCCTTGCATGCATCCGAGTAGGCGTTTGTGCGACCCGTGTCACGGCGGGGGCTCAGCTGCTGGAGTGGTCTCCGGACTCAACTCAGTGGCGGGGTCCAACCCCAGCACGCCGCGCACCTGACCTGCTTGACTTGCATCCCGGGGAGGAGGGCGGTTGTGCGTCCGTGTCACGGCGGTTGGCACAGCTGCTCGAGTGGTCGGTTAACTCAACGCAGTGGCGGTGTCCGTTCACAGCACGTGGACCTCCTATCGATGCTTGCAGCCCCGGAGGTGTGTTCTTTGTGCGTGTGTCTGTGTGCCTCCGTGTAAGGGCCGTGCTTCCGCTGCTGCAGTGGCTAACCCGACTCAACTCACTGGCGGTGCCTCGACACCAGCACGCCACGCACCTGACCTGCTGGCTTGCATCCGAGAAGGCGTTTGTGTGACCGTGTAACGGCGGTGGCTCAGCTGCGCGAGTGGTCTCCGGACTCAACTCGGTGGCGGTGTCCAGCCCCGGCACGCCACGCACCTGACCTGCTTGCTTGCATCCGAGAAGGCGTTTGCGTGTCCGTGTCACGGTGCTGGCTCAGCCTCGTCGAGTGGTCGGTTAACACAAGGCAGTGGCGGTGCCCGACCCAAGCACGCTGCGCACCTGTCCTGCTTGCTTGCATCCGACAAGCCGTTTGTGTGCCCGTGTCAGGCGGTGGTTCAGCGGCTTGAGCCGTTGGCTCGCTCAACTCAGTGGCGGTGCCTCGACACCAGCACGCCACGCACCTGACCTGCTGGCTTGCATCCGAGGAGGCGTTTGTGTGACCGTGTAACGGCGGTGGCTCAGCTGCGCGAGTGGTCTCCGGACTCAACTCGGTGGCGGTGTCCAGCCCCGGCACGCCACGCACCTGACCTGCTGGCTTGCATCCGAGAAGGCGTTTGCGTGTCCGTGTCACGGTGCTGGCTCAGCTTCCTGAGTGGCACGCCAACTCAACTCACTCGCGCTGACCGTCTGGCTGCACGGCGTGCACCCAGTCACCTTCCACCATCGTAAGCAGCGGTGCCTGTGGCTACCCAGCAGGGCACGTCATATATGTGGAAACCCTTTCAAACGCACTTCTGTCATATGGCATAGCTCGTGAGTGTGATGGGGCGGCACACTCTGGCAGGCGGGCAGCCGGCTGGCTAAGAACGGTACCATGAAAGAAAAAAACGAGTAACTAGCCCGTGGCGGACTCGTGAGTGTGATGGGGCGGCACACTCTGGCAGGCATGGCATCTGGCAATGGAACGGTGACTTAAATAAAAACCAGTAACTGGCACGTGGCAAACTCGTGAGTGTGATGGGGCGGCACACTCTAGCATGGATGGCATCTGGCAACGGAACGCTAACGAAATAAAAATGAGTAACTGGCGCGTGTGGCTAACTCGTGAGTGTGATGGGGCGGCACACTCTAGCATGGATGGCATCTGGCAATGGAACGGTCGCTGTACAAAATAAAAACGAGTAACTGGCGCGTGGCAAACTCGTGAGTGTGTTGGGGCGGCACACTCTGGCCGGTGGTTGCATGAGAAGGGTACCATATAAAAAAAACGAGTTCATTATTATGGCAAACTCGTAAAGTGTGCTGACAGGACACACTATGAAATAAAGTTGTCAAGAGAAAGGTACCATATTTAAAAACAAACGAGTTTCTAGCCCGTGACCAACTCGTGAGTGTGATGGCAGACACACTCTGAAAGCCAGTTGCCTGAGAACGGGCCCATGCTGATTAAAAAAAAAACGAGTAGCTAACCCGTGACCAACTCGTGAGTGTGATGGCAGACACACTCTGAAAGCCAGTTGCCTGAGAACGGGCCCATGCAGATTAAAAAAAAACGAGTTACTCTAGCCCGTGACCAAATCGTGAGTGTGATGGCAGACACACTCTGAAAGCCAGTTTGCCTGAGAACATTGTTAAAAATAAAACGAGTCAGTGGCCCGTGGCGAACTCGTGAGTGTGGTGGGGCGGCACACTCTGGCCGGTGGTTGTATGAGAAGGGTACCATGAAAAACGAGTTAATGAATGATGAATGAGAAACTCGTGAGTGTGAAGGGGCGGCACACTCTGACAGCCGGCTGCCTGAGATTGAAAGCCTAAGAAAAAAAAAACGAGTGACTGTCATGATGGCGAAGTGCTGAGTGTGAAGGGGCGACACACTCTGAAAGTTGTCTGGGAAGGCTGGAGTTTGAAAAACGAGTTAGAGGCGGACTCGTTGAGAGAGAGAGAGAGTGTGAAGGGGCG
>NW_027649941.1:247500-250000 GCF_965287045.1 Carcharhinus amblyrhynchos | reverse complement strand
CCCGGGGCTGCTCGTCCCTTACCAAGGCTGATGCACATCCCACGCGGGTGGGATCCGACACTTTCGCCGTACCCGTCGAACGGGCCTGGTCAGGCACGTCTCGGCACGATCAGCCGCGGCAGGGCAAAGTCGATCTCGGTCCCTCTCGGTTTCAAGCTGTTGCCTGGGGCTCCAGCGCCGAGGGGCAAGCACACGGTCGTTTTGCACGGCGGCAGTTCCGGGTTGCCACGCACGTACGCGACGCCTTCGCTGCTGGAAGTGCTTCGCCACTGGTGTTCACACGGCGTTCTCCCCTCCGTGGGGGTGTCTTTGCCAGCGTCTGCGAGGATGGGGCTCACAGTTTTCGTCACTAAGGTCCGGCCTTGCCTGTTGGGTTACGATGGTATCCTTTCCGTGCATGCTGCTCGGCGGTTTGGATGACAGGGGCAGACACGCGGTGGGAGATGGTGGTGGTGACAGCCACGCACTCACACCCCTTCTGTTGACCGGTCCACTCCTCACCGTTCTAGCTGCACGTTCAGGTGCCTCGGAGCCAGCAGCAGACCGTTCCGCCGACGGGGCCACGCCTACGCTGGACGTCTGCCTAGCCCCTCTAGCCGTGTGTGATCCTTTGGCGTCTGCACCCATCCTCAGCCAGGCAGGCGGGGTGTGTGAGCTTCTCTGGGCTGCCCCACCGTGTTCCACGACCGTCCCTGCGTGCCTGTTGCTGGGACCGTCCTCCTCATGCCTGATGCACGGCTTTTGCGGGCTGACGTGTGTTGACCTTGCCACCGCCATTCAGCATTACGACCGCAGTTTGTAAGGAAGAGAGAGGCTGCGGCGCTCGGGTGCTTGTCTGGAGGCTTGTCGACGGGACCACGGCGAACGGCCACTGTGAGGCGCAGGGAGAGGTTCTGGTGCAGTCAGGGGCCAGTTTGTCTCCCACCGCGGTGAAGCTTTGGTCGCTCTATGTCCGTTCTCTCTTCAGGGTATTTGAGGGGTACCTACTTCATGCTCACCACCTCACCGGCTCCCGCGGGTCGAGGGTGGGTGCGAGGTTTAAAGACTCGTTGTCCGTAGGTCGGTCCGGTCTCCTGCGGTCTTGTACCAGTGTCCTCAGCATTCGCGAGCTCGTGCCTGTCCGTGCTGCTGCACGGCTTGCACCCGACTCAAAAGTCTGCTGCCGCCTGGTCCTGACTCTCTAGGCCACCGACCGACGGTGACACCAGAGTACTCTGCCTCTGGCTGTTGCGGGGCGTGACGGCGTGTGTCGGGCTCCGGCCCTACACCCACACGCCGGCACTCTCTGCCCTCGAGCGCCCCGATAGTTTTGAGACCACACATTCCTTGTCGGTTATTGCCCGGCGGCGGGCAAAGGCGGTCTCATCTCACAATGCCGGACGGGGTGAAGCCTGCTGAGGGGC
This sequence comes from Carcharhinus amblyrhynchos, assembly GCF_965287045.1. NCBI lineage: Eukaryota > Metazoa > Chordata > Chondrichthyes > Carcharhiniformes > Carcharhinidae > Carcharhinus > Carcharhinus amblyrhynchos. The sequence continues at coordinate 248,597 of NW_027649941.1, read as the reverse complement.
CAGGCAGGAGAGCCTGACGGGGTGGGTCGTCCCCGGGGCTGCTCGTCCCTTACGCAGGCTGATGCTCAACCCACGCGGGTGGGGTTCGGTATTGTTGCTCTGTTCGTTCGAAAAGGCCTGGTCACACACGTCTTTGAAGGATCAGCCGGTGCAGGGCAAAGTCGATCTCGGTCCTTCTCGGTTTCAAGCTGGTGCCCGGGCGTCAGCGCCGAGGGGCAAGCACACGGTCGTTTTGCACGGCGGCAGTACCAGGTTGCAACGCACGTACGCGATGCCTTCGCTGCTGGAAGTGCTTCGCCACTGGTGTTCACACGGCGCTCTCCCCTCCGTGGGGGTGTCTTTGCCAGCGTCTGCGAGGATGGGGCTCACAGTATTCGTCACGAAGGTCCGGCCTTGCCTGTTTGGTTACGACGGTATCCTTTCCGTGCATGCTGCTCGGCGGTTTGGATGACAGGGGCAGACACGCGGTGGGAGATGGTGGTGGTGACAGCCACGCACTCACACCCCTTCTGTTGACCGGTCCACTCCTCACCGTTCTAGCTGCACGTTCAGGTGCCTCGGAGCCAGCAGCAGACCGTTCCGCCGACGGGGCCACGCCTACGCTGGACGTCTGCCTAGCCCCCCCCCAGCCGTGTGTGATCCTTTGGCGTCTGCACTCTCCCTCAGCCAGGCAGGCGGGGTGTGTGAGCTTCTCTGGGCTGCCCCACCGTGTTCCACGGCCGTCCCTGCGTGCCTGTTGCTGGGACCGTCCTCCTCATGCCTGATGCACGGCTTTTGCGGGCTGACGTGTGATGAGCTTGCCACCGCCATTCAGCATTTGACGCTGTGCTCCCGAATAGCTGCGGCTTCTGCGTCTGGCGGCTTGACGACGGACAGGGAACGCCACTGCGTGATTCCGCGGAGAGGTTCTGGTGTAGTCAGGGGCCAGTTTGTCTCCGTCCATGCGGCCGCTTTGGTTATTTAATTGGGTAGGTACCTACTTCATGCTCACCACCTGACCGGCTCCCGTGAGTCGAGGGTGGGTGCGAGGTTTAAAGACTCGTTGTCGTCAGCGGTGCGATCTCCTGCGGTCGTGTGCGAGTGTCGTCAGCATTCGC